>NW_025941921.1:0-45283 GCF_000764305.2 Hyalella azteca | reverse complement strand
TCAGGTCGGTCTAGTTTGATGTGAGCGCAGGTCATTCAGGTCGGTCTAGTTTGATGTGAGCGCAGGTCAGTCAGGTCGGTCTAGTTTGATGTGAGCGCAGGTCACTCAGGTCGGTCTAGTTTGATGTGAGCGCAGGCAATTGGGTTTGGATCGGTCGCCCCCCCCCCACCAACTGAGTTTACCGGCGTTTTGGGTCCATTTACGTTCGGCAGGAAATCAATTAAGCGATGTTATGCTTCGATAAACATCGCCATGGCGGCTGAGTAGCCCCGTTGGGCTCAGAGCTTCAACGTCGTTCAGGAACTTCAGTGCGATTAACTGCATAGTTCCATTCCTGTTGCGGGGGATCCTTCAGGGATTGCCTCGGTTTCGGTCCCGAGGAATCCTTCAGCGATGCCGCGTTGAGGTTTGTTTCAATCGCAAATATGACACGTAATTCAATAGTAATTATACGAATTCTATGTCCGCAACAATGATGGATGATGTCGTGTCTTTGTTTTTACTTTCAATCAGGATAGTTACGTACCGCTACCTCGTTTGCTGGATTCACGTCCACCGATACTTTTTGTTACCTCATCTGAGGAATGATTTTTTTTATTTTCCCTCGTTCTTCCCACGTGAGTTTATATTTGGAACGTTCAGATACTTCGGCTGATGGGTGCACTAAAAAAGTGCTTAACTTAAATTACTTTATCAGTAGCTAATGAGTCTAATTGAGAAAACTCATTTTGACCTAATCCCCCACCATTAATCTCGGCTGAAGCTGAAGTGGTTCGACAATTCGTCGGCATCCAAGAGTGATTATACTTGACCTCGATTTATTCTGGAGTTCTTGATCGGCTACAGAATAACTCTGTACCACTAAAGAATAACTTGTACAATTATAGAAATTTTATTCACGTCTAATGTATAATTTTGGACGACCACAGAATTATTCTGTACAACCAGAGAATATTTCTCCAACACTTCGGAATAATTCTGTGCGTTTAGTGAATTATTCTAGACGACTACAGAATAATTCTGTATGAAACATAATTATTCTTTGCGACAAAAAAATAATTCTATACAACTACAGAATAATTTTTTGTATTTCTAATGAATAACTCTAGGCGACCACAGAATAATTTCGTGCGATTATAAAAAAAATTATGTTATCTCTGACATTTAATGTTGTACCAATTTGAACCGATTTATGTCCAACAAAAACACGTTAACTGAAAGTTCTTAAGGCTAAGTTTCCCTCCAGAGCTCAAGATGTCTGCAGTTTCGGTCTCCTTTTTATTTTGTGACTATTTTCGCACGTTTAATTCGCTAGCCGCAAACTGACAAAAGAAGAACAAGTCAAGGCAGTAAAATCAAGTGGTTCTTGGTTCCCGATTCCCATTCCCATGTACAGCCTAACCTCGCGCTCGTTCCAACTGGAATGAAAGAGAATTGTTTCGATGTCGTATCGCTCAGGAATGGCCATCGTTCCTGGGAATGGTATTTCGTCGGCGCTTGGAATATCTCCCACAGAATTCCCGAAATTTTCTCGAAAAATAACGCCTCTCTGTCAGTTTCGTGAAATTTGTTCTGTTGAAATAATTGAAATAATTTCGATGCGCTCAGCTACGAGTTTTATCAAAAACTACTTTTCATCGGTCTCATCAATCACGCTATTTCAGTAAACGAGTTTAGAAACCCTTGCATCATCTTGTATTATGTAGACCAAAACGAAAATTTTCCCTTCATTAGAACTTGAAACTTTTGGGTGATGTACAACTGGCTCCTGTTCGTCTGCACCGACGCGTTCTGTGTGTGTGACGAGTGACGTGTTCAACTTATCTTTCTTATCAGGAATTTCTCGATCTCACGCAAGTGTCTTATCGAAGGCTCGATGTGATGCCTAACCTGATGCATGGTATTGCGTGTTGCTGACGAGCGAAATATTTATTTATATTTTATTTTTTTATATATGTATGTATATGTATTTATTATCCCGGTAATATTTAAATCTGAGCAATATAGAGTCAAACTCTTGTGATTAAGTAGCAATTATGTTATGGTCATAATCTGTTTTGATCATCTCTGACTGGTGATTATGGAATTGGAATATTGAGTTATTATACGTATTACTGTTATATTTACTATTGATGTGCTTTTTTGCATCGCGAAGTTACATCTTATGTTAAATGTTAGTGTAATTCGAAAAATTAATGGACGTTTCAACCTCATTTGCTTGTTGGGATGTCACAGGTCACTGCAAAGACCGAGGTTATGTGTGTTTCTTTACTTAATCCCTTTAGTACTGTAAATATATGCCCTATTAGCTGTTTTAAGAAAGCCGGCTTGTTATTTTTATCTATTATTTAACAGCAATTAAATGCTATCATCATAGTTTTATTTATAGATTATTATATAGTGACAGCTACTCTGTCCTCATGTACCATGAAATGCTTGTACATGCAGTGGCCTTCTGTCTGGCGGATACAAATTCGTATCTAATAAATACCCGGTAACAGCAGTTACTGTTACAAAAAAAAAGATTTTAGGTTAAATATTTTAAATTTATATGCTTTAAGTTCAGGCCTAAGTGGTATGTTATAACACTTAAGTTTACCAAGTGTTTACCAAGCTAGATTGCACAGTACGTGTTTATATGTTACTCGTTTCTCTTCATTACGAGCTCCTGCTAATGAGAGAGATACTCGTTATCTCTTTGAATTACGTCCGCTCGAATTAAGATGTTGAGAAGCGTTTCTATTGTGTATTGTTTGAAGTGATAATTGGGTGTTAAACACTCATGCGTTTGCGTTACTAGGCCGAGTTTGCGTTACTCCTAACCTCATTTTCCGACAGTTCGATAACCTTACTGATACGGCATTCATACTTCACACTCATGCTATGTCTTGTTAATTCGAAGTTAAAACTCGCTTAGTGGAATGGAGGTCAACGCTCTCGTTAGTATTTTATTAGCTTCAACCTTCTTATGTAGCAAAGCTTCAATTCGTTCGATCCATGGTTCAAGTGTAGGACACCAAGATGATCCATGCCCAGATAATTAGAATTTTAGGTCAATGTAGACATTCGCTCTATTCTGGTAGCATGAATTATAACTGTGAAAAATTTCCCTGTATATCTAGTTTCGTTGACTATAGTCATACAATCAGCGAAATACTGAGGACTCGATAATTAAATGAAATGAGAAAAGCGACTGGTCGCTGAATTCGCTTAAATGTGAAGAATTGGCCAATCTCTTATTGAAAAAAAAAAAATTTAAATTGATAACCAACAAATGGTGTCATGGCCACAATTGCTTCATGATGAAAATGAACCAATGGGCTCACGCAATTCTACAAGAAACGAAAGTATATAGTTTTTGACATTCTAGACAGCGTTAACATCGCACAGCCGATCATCAGGTGATATGAGACGTGTAGCTTAGTTTAATTGTTCTTATGTTAGTACGCTGGCTGCATCTCAAGTCTGATGGTCGAGCTTCAACTTGAGCACCATGCTAGCTTCGGTGCGCGTTTATTTACCGATGCAATTTATGGTAATTTTGGAAAGAAGTGAAATATTTCAAGTATTTATTTCATACGTTCGCTTTAGTGGAGAATGCTTAAATTTCATTCGCTCTTTTACCTTTTCGCTCTTCTATGTTCATATATACTCGTGTGTGCTGTAAGTACAATGAGGGCGAGCATTGATTTTTGCTGTGGTAAAATACCGCACAAAAACATCTATGTTACAAATTTTGTCAAAGTACCGACAGTTTTAAATAATTTTGAAACAATCAGAAGTTATAAATTCAAATTAGGTCAGCGCTGTGTGATCTGGCCAAGCATACATTCCATAGTACAAAAATGGCGTACAAAAATACAAAATGATACAAAACGTTATTTATTTTTATTGTATTGAGCTATTGCCGTAATTGTTGCATCTCGTTCTGGTGATATTTTGAGAAAATTAGAGGCTCATTTATACGTCCTATTAAAGATTTATACTGACTAGTAATTTCGTTTGTATTATGTGTGGTAATACAAGTTTTATCACGCTCATTACACGGCAAAAGACACGATGTCGCTGTCCTTGTCATGCAGTCGTAGTGGGCAGTGAGCCAACAATTGAATGGAGGATATTGCAGTCACTCAGTTGTCGCGTGCTGTAAGTATTAACATGAAATTAAATCATACAAGACGACAGGTAAATTGACCATAATACAAATATAATCAATAGAAAGAAAGATAGTTTGTTCGTTCTTTCTGTTGATAATGCTTGCAGTGGAGTCTCTTAACTTATGGACTGACAATGGCGTTGGTCTCCGAAGTGTTTTCAAGGAAGATAAACTTAATTTATTCGAAAACTTCTTTGTTCTTTAATTCTGTATTTTTCTGCGAGTAAAGAAAACTAATTCTGTTAATACTAAACTTATATAAATACTTGTATATGTGCTAAATCTTAACAAGGAGTAGACTCATAAAGCTGAGGCTGATCTGCCATGTCGGTGGCCCCTACAACATCGGGGAAAATTCTTGCATCCCTTGGGGAGCTGTGCATCACTCGGCCCTGCGACCTGTGCTAACCCCAACACCAACCCTAATGCAACCCCAATATGAACCCCTCTGCAACCCCAACACCAACCCCTGTACTGTAACCCCAGCATGAATTATCTTACAACAAACCCCACTGCAACCCCAGCATGAACCCCACTGCAACCCCAACACCAACCCCACTGCAACCCCAGCATGAATTATCCTAAAACAACCCCCCCCCGCAACCGCAGAACGAAAATTAAAATTTATTATTAGTTTGAAACTTTGTGCCTGTCTGTAACCTGCTACGGCGTCACGTACAGACACTGCAGACCGCGATGGTCTGATAATGCGTCTCGTCTGAATGCTGGTCCCGTGAATGCTCTTATTCATGCTCCGGCTCGCTAATTCAGCGCCACAAACATATTCATGTCATTCATGTCATGATTATTCACACATTTCTAGCTCATTTCCACATGATTTAGATTCAAATGTCTGCATGGAATAATCCTTTAGTAATACATGTGCTTTGTCAATGTTGTAACCAAGAGAATGTTATTAAATATGATGTCTTATTTTAGTATATTAAATGTATTATATCCGATATATTATACCCGACATATTAAATCCTATATCGAGCACTTATCTGCAATATTATCAGCTCCATAAGTAGATCACTACACTGGGAGAAATGAGTGATACTATGTCTAAATTAAGTTCCACTTGTGTGGATTATCTTCGCTCGGTAAAAGGATCAGTCTTCCTTAATTGGAGAAAGTGTGTCACTATTTTGGACAATATGGCGCTTTCATTTTTCTGAGAATATTAATGATTTATAGCTCAGTTCCGCGTTCACTTATCATCGTCACACGTCATCACTGCTAGCGTCATCACCGCGTTGTGACGGTCAACCGTCTGTTGTTGATATAAAATTAAAGAGTGTTGACTCACCACTATATTTTACGAGGCTGTTCTCTATTTTACGAGGCCGCTCTCTATTTTTCGTGGCTGCTATCTATTTTACGAGATTGCTCTCTATTTTACGAAGCTGTTCTCTATTTTACGAGGCCGCTCTCTATTTTTCGTGGCTGCTATCTATTTTACGAGATTGCNGAGACTGCTCTCTATTTTACGAGGCTGCTCTCTATTTTACGAGACTGCTCTCTATTTTACGAGGCTGCTCTCTATTTTACGAAGCTGCTCTCTATTTTGCGAGACTGCTCTCTATTTTACGAGGCTGCTCTCTATTTTACGAGACTGCTCTCTATTTTACGAGACTGCTCTCTATTTTACGAGACTGCTCTCGAATTCCTATAAGTGAAAGTCGATTTCTATTATCAGAAGCTGAATTTTGTTCTCTGGGAACTGAATTACGACCACGTGTAGGTAACTGAAGTTCAATAATGGAAAGCTGAATATCATCCAGTGAGAAATGAATTACGACGACTGGGAATTGTAATTCATTTAGTAGGAAAATATATACTACATTGGCAGAGGCTCGGTTATGCGGCTCCTCTTAGCGTGAACATGTGGCAGGATGCGTTAAATGTAAGCGTGTCAAATCTACAACGGAACGATGCACTTTGTCAAGTTCGGTTGACGACAGATTTTAGTGACATTACGTTGGTCTGATCTAGATATTATCGTCAAGCTTCTTACCGAAAACTTGATAAAAAAATTTTTTTAACTAATGACGGTATTCATGTTTCTTTGACCAAAAGTTTCGCTATGAGGTCTCTCTGGCAAGGTTATTCGGCCTTAATTTTGACAATATTCGAGTTTTTTTACCTCATTAAGTTCAAATATGACTGGTTATCGTCAGGTCGAATTTTTGCTAAAACATTTACGTGCAGAACCATTCATTACCGTTCATTATATAATACACGAGTGTGAACATCTTTATTTCAAGCATTCCTGGCAAGATACAGCACATCAAACATATCACACATACCCCAGCTCAGGCAGATCAAACCTCACGCAGATACCACACCTCACGCATCACGCATACCTCTCCTCACGCATCCTACGCATCACGCATACCTCTCCTCACGCATACCACACCTCAAGCACACCAAACCTCACGCATACCTCGCCTCAGGCATACCACACCTCACGCATACCCCACATCACGCTTACCCCACATTACGCATCCCGCACCCCGTTCATCTGCGTGTCACACGGCCGTGTGTGTGTGTGTTTGTGTGTGTGTGTGAGTGTGTGTAAGGCGTCAGAAGAGGCCCATCAAAGAGCCTTTGTGTGAACCTCTTGTACACGTTCTTGATACGCAACAATACGGTGCTATACATGGTTGCAGTATGGTGCTTTATATGGCTGCAGTATGGTGCTACATATGGCTGCGGTATGGTGCTTTATATGGCTATAGTATGGTGCTTTATATGGCTGCAGTATGGTGCTTTATATGGCTGCAGTATGGTGCTACATATGGCTGCGGTATGGTGCTTTATATGGCTGTAGTATGGTGCTTTATATGGCTGCAGTATGGTGCTTTATATGGCTGCAGTATGGTGCTTTATATGGCTGCGATATGGTGCTTTATATGGCTATAGTATGGTGCTTTATATGGCTGCAGTATGGTGCCTTATATGGCTGCAGTATGGTGCTTTATATGGCTATAGTATGATGCTTTATTTGGCTATAGTATGGTGCTGTATGTGGCTGCAGTGCGGTGCTATATATGGCTTCAGTTCGGGGCTATATATGGCTGCAGTGTGGTGCTATATATGGCTTCAGTTCGGGGCAATACGTATATGACTGCAGTGCGGTGCTATATATGGCGGCAGTGCGGGGCTATAAATGGCTGCAGTGCGGTGCTATATATGGCTGCAGTATGGTGCTTTATATGGCTGCAGTGCGGTGCTATATATGGCTTCAGTTCGGGGCAATACGTAAATGACTGCAGTGCGGTGCTATATATGGCGGCAGTGCGGGGCTATAAATGGCTGCAGTGCGGTGCTATAAATGGCTGCAGTGCGGTGCTATATATGCAGTATGCAGTATGGTGCTTTATATGGCTGCAATAAAGTGCCAATTTTTTGCAAGGCAACGCCGCGCTATGTAAAGCTCTCTGGTACCGATATACATATGCAGAAGCACCTGCATATATCGGTTGAAACATAATTTTTTATACAATATTCATTCAGTTGTTGAAGATTTTTTAGTTGCAAATTAATTCTGAAGGTATGAGACATATTTCACGCTACCATACCTACTCACGTTAGGAATTTACTGATACTTTACTTACGTTGCTCTTTGTTATCGCGTAGTTTAGAAATTTCCATGCACACAGCCGCCATTTTAACAAGTTTCATTTTTCTATATTCGTTTATCAATGTATTTATAATTTATGTCTTTTTCTTCATAATATCGTCACTCTTTGGGTTCATAATTTCACCACTAGCTCACCTTTCAATATAATTGAAAGCTCACCTTTTAATATAGTTGAAAGCTTACCTTTCACGATATAAAAGCTGGCCTTTTAATATAATTGAAAGCTCACCTTTTAATATATTCAAAAGCTCACTGTTTAATGTATTTAAAAGATCACTTTTTAATATGATTGAAAGTTCATCTTTTAGTACTTTTAATATAAACGTACAATTGTCAAGTAAAAACAATAACGCTATTGTAGTAAAATGGTTTAATCAAATCCTGAAAACATAGTTAACAGACTTGAATAAAGCGATCGAGATTTACAGTACGGTGAATATCATGCGAAAATATCGCCTGTGATATCTCATATCAAAATTAAACTGAAGTCGAGAACAGAAAAGATGATGAGGCCATTTGTTGATATACCCAAATGAATTGTCCAAATTTTGCCTTGAGTATGCTCATGAATACAGATGCAGCTGTGTGAACACACATCAATTAGTATGTATGGCTACACAGACATCTACCGTAAGCTTCCTGTATATGGCAGCACTCTGAATGTTGTGTGTTGATGTGTCCACCGTTATAATGTGTTGATGTGTCCACCGTTATAATGTGTTGATGTGTTCACCGTTATAATGTGTTGATGTATCCAGCGTTATAATGTGTTGATGTGTTCACCGTTATATGTCAACGGTTCTGTTAACAATTAAATGTTTACGGCTCTACAGTTTGAAAGGGTTGCCATGGAAACGCATTGAATCATATTCATTAAATTTCGCAAGTCATTAGTTTATTGATAAATTATTATGGATAATTTCAATAAAAGTATTAATTCCGCAGAGTTGTCTAAAATGAATTTCACTGCTTATTTGACTCCCTGTGATTGCTTTGAATTTTACAAATTGTTTTAGTTTATCCCTGACGCTATTTTGAAATAATTTATAACTCGGGCAGTCTTTCTTGCAACGAAATTATTCAAGCAAATAATTTAATTTCTATTCTTTTCTGCTTTGAAATGAATGTGAATAATTCAATTACCGTTCAGTCTTCCCCGCTTCTACGTTAATGTGAATACTTGATTCCCCGCTTAGACTCCCCAGCTCCTAAGATGAATTTAAATCCCTAATTTCCCCAGCCTGCCGTCCAAACTTTCCGGAACTGCTAAGGCGCCACGTCGCTGTAATTTAAACGCAGTCTGCGCGGCGCCGACGCAGCGCAGGTCGCGGCTGTGGAAACTTATTATATTAATATTATTGATTGCGTTTTAATGTTGACGGTGCTATTATTTGTGTTAGTTTCCTGTTGATGGTGACAGATTGGCTCGCGGAATGCAACTAATGACTTTATTGAAGAATTTACTTGAATAAGTAGGGTGGAAATATAAAATTCGCGATGATTAAGCCACACTTCCTGTGTAATTCAGCACATTTCTGACGGATAACTTTGAGCATATGGATGTTTTCTGCCGACTATTTCTACAGTACTTCTAATATATGGAAAGACTCCCAACTACAATACAAATCCAAATTGCCAGATAAATTCAGTTTCATCTCAAGTCTTGGATCGTCTTACAAACAGTTAAGAATTCCAGTCGTAATAACACATAGAATGTGAGATTTATAGATGCCATTACTCTAACAGGACAATTCTCCGCTGAGATAATCGTAAGCCCAACCGCTTGAGTACAATATCCTGCCGCCGTATCTTATCTTTATCTTCAATCGCGCGTATCTGTGAGACGTGTACTTGTGAGTCAGGAATGTGGGGTGACTTAGGGGGGTGAAATGACTCAGAGGAGTGGGATGAGTCAGGAATGTAGGGTGACTCAAGAGGGTGGGATGACTCAGAAGGGTGGGATGACTAAGGGGGGTAGGGTGACTCAATGGGTGGGGTGACTCAAAGGGGCGAGGTGAGTCAGGGGGGTGGAGTGACTCAAGCGGTGAGGTGACTCAGAGGGGTCGGGGTGACTCAGAGGGGTAGGGTGACACAGGAGAGTGGGGCGACTGGGTGGAGGGGTGTGGAGATCCCAAGAGACCCTCCATGGAGCTGATAAGTCAACATGTCCCCCCAATAAAGAAGTGCCGCCCATTAATCGGTTTCAGTAACAATAGAAGCTTCCAACTCGCCTCCCCGGGCCAGCAATTGCTGAGCTTTGGTCTCCTACTCCAGGCTTTTTTCTCCTTCAACTTCAAGACAGCCAGGAGAAATTTCCAGTTCGCTGAGATTAATCAACAACCTGCAGTGAAATATTCGGTTAGATGTGTCGTAATTAGGTGTAACTCAAAAATAGTGCAGGACTAATGAGAATTTTTCTGTAAAAATTAAGAATGATTCCGCAAAACAAATAAGTAATTCCGCGAATTACCTGGTGAAGAGTAATGAATTGCCCCTACAACGCATTGCTTACTTGATCCATACAGCCCCGGGATTCGCAGGAATAACGCGCGAACTGACTAACGCGTTGCGCGTGTTTGGCTGCGCGTGCCCGAGCGTCGCGTGTTTGGCTGCGCGTGCCCGAGCGTCGCGTGTTTGTGCCGCGCGTGCCCGAGCGTCGCGTGTTTGGCTGCGCGTGCCCGAGCGTCGCGTGTTTGTGCTGCGCGTGCCCGAGCGTCGCGTGTTTACGTTGCGCGTGCCCGAGCGTCGCGTGTTTGTGCTGCGCGTGCCCGAGCGTCGCGTGTCTACGTTGCGCCGCCCCTTACCCCCCAGGCGGCTGTGCAGGAACGCCAGGCATGCGGGCGCCTGCCGCTGCATTGCGCGGCCGCTTCATGTGTCACTGAGTCTGTTTATCTTATAATGTCAATAGTGTTATTAATATTTAGTGAATAGAATTGCTCGTCATTTCAATAGTGTTATTAATATTTAGTTGAAAAAATTGCTCGTCATTTCAATAGCGTTATTAATATTTAGTTGATAGAATTACTCGTCATTTCAATAGTGTTATTAATATCTAGTTGATAGAATTACTCGTCATTTCAATAGTGTTATATATATTTAGTTAATAGAATTACTCGTCATTTCAATAGTGTTGTTAATATTTAGTTAACAGAATTACTCGTCATTTCAATAGTGTTATAAATGCTTAGTTAATAAAGTTACTCGAGAATTATAATGAATGAAGCGTAGTGTTTTTTTGCCGACAATTACGTCAAAAGTTTGCTACCCTGTTTTCAAAATTGCATTTAATTACATTCAACAGGGCACTGACAATGAATTGATCTGTACATTATACTGCTTTCTCACCGCTATCTGTTATCCGCCAAGTCTGGATGTGTCTCGAAATAAAAAATTTCCCCGCATTAAAAAATTATCCGCTCCATCAAAAATATGCCCACTAAATTGTAATCTTTTCTTTCTGGCTAAAATTTTCTCTTCATCTATATATTTACAAGGTTCAGATGTATGAACAATATGAACAACATTCCACCAGGGAAGCTTATGGCGCCACATTTCATTCATTCCTCCTTCGTCCTCGAGCAGAAGTCGGTGAGGGGATATTTTATAAACATCCGCATACCGATAAACCTTTCGTTCATATCATCGGCGCGTTATCGGTGGCCAGGCAATGACCAAAGACCAGCCTTCACTACTGCGGCCAAAAAGTCCATCAACTCTTCGGTGCCGGCATTGCTTACTGCGTGCGTGCATTCTTGTGCGTAAACACAATCTGTGTACAAAACGTGACCACGCACGCGCTTAGTTCGTTGTAACTCCGATGTACGTCACTCGATGCACTCAAATCTTTAAATAAAGTATAATAAGCGTCATTGTACGTTCATTGAATGCAAACTTTCAGAACTAAAAACAAACTAGAGTATCCGGTAGAAGATCCTTGTTAGTACTGTAAATACTGTAACTTATCCGTGTTGTTGATAATTGTAGGATTGCGTAAAATATTATAGTTGTGTTGAAAACGGAGTAACTTTTCAGTGAGCCAAGCCTTCGCTAGGGTTAACTGAAATATTGAAGCGAAAACGTGCTGAAATATTGAATATTTCGCAACTGTCGTTACTCTTTCAGGGGAAGAGAGTGGTGATGTATATAAATATTCGTTCGCATCAATGAATTATGTATAAAATTAAATTCTTAATTGACACCACAATTTAATTAGTAAACGCATTTAGAATGGAAGAAAAAAGACATATAGCACTTTTGCTTGAAGATCGTCTGCCTCTGCCTCGCTTCACAGTGACAAAAGTCGACGACTTCAAAAAGTTATAATTTTATCTTCATGTGGAAGAAAGAATGCCTTGTGAATAAAGGCCCGCGGTGATCACATTTCACTCCCTCCCACTCATAACGCAAGCGTTCTGGGATCCAGAGAAATAGCAAGACAAGGACCAAGTCTTGCGCTGGAAACGCATCACCTGCCATGTGGTTGCTCATTATGTGATAACTTATTAGCCACATGGTCATGTGGAAACTCATTAGCCACATGGTCATGTGGAAACTCATTAGCCACATGGTCATGTGGAAACTCATTAGCCACATGGTCATGTGGAAACATATTAGCCGCATGGTCATGTCGAGATCCATTAGCCACAATGTAGGCATAGCGTGGCTCCCAACCCTTCTATGTCACACAAACCAAGTCTGACATGCAAACATTCAATAATACGCCATCAAACTCTAATATTTTCACCTCACCTGTACAGTTTACAGGTGAGGTTTTATGTTATTACAGTTACAGTTTTATGTTATTCTCGCTCTGTTTATTGTTATATCTCCCTATCCGTGTCTATGTTTATACACAATTAACGACTTAATTAGTCGTTAATTGCGAATTAATTAATTTTTTCTAGCATTCTCCTTGTATCCATGTACATGTACGCGATACTTATACGACACTTACGACTTATACGATCCATGAATTTCACTAGGAATTCCCGGTGCGCAAGCCTGAGAATTCCAAGCCAGTAATTCTAAGTTTCAGCCTCTCTCTTGCGCGAGTCTATTCCAAGCCGCGCACGAGCTGTAAACTTTCGCGTGTCTCTCAGCTAAAAAGACTTGCCTGTTCCTCCAAAAGTGAAGTTAGGCACGAGAAATGTGTTCCTAACTTTTATTTTAAGTTAGAGTTTCTTCTCATGTACATCACAATTGGAAGCCACATATTGCGTATATTGAGTGCTGCGTGTACAGCGAGAAATGATCGAATTTTGCATATATTTACTTGCTATTATATCGTTTATATATGCTTTTAATAGATTAGGGAATGACAAACTTCGTATTATCGCTGAAGGTTTGATTATAAATGCCGCGAGTAAAGTTTTGCTTTGGTCTTTAAGTTTTTTGACCACCTTCTTATATACGTGATCTCATTATCAGATCTACACTTGTTAACTAACTTCAGCCGTCGTCTGGGCTTAATTCAATTAACAATTTTTGTGCTCGAAAAGAATTAAAAATATCAGGAAGTTTAGCGAAATATTCTCCAAGAAATGCGCAGTTGTTTTTTCGCTGCTAGGATTGCAAACTTTAAAACGTATTTTTTTACACAAGTAAAAAATCCAAAATTATTCTTGGCCCCGGGCTACGAGTTTTGCCGCGATCGTGCACAGCTCGCGCTAAATAATGTCGATGTTTTTCATCCGCATATACCGTGGTTGTGGTGTCCAGTGAACGACGATTTTGCGGATGTACTGCGAATGCATTAATTGCATTGCTAGGGCTCGACTTATCCATGAAACTGAAGATAAGAATACATATTTGCAAGAATACATATCGGCTGTTGAATCTTTTCGTGAAGTTTAGGGTTTGTGGAGAAAACAACTCGAGAGGATGATTAATTCTAAACATTTATGTGATACCAACACTGGTTGTAACAGCCGGAGTTTAGAATCTATAGGCTAAATTGTCCTTTTAATAAACGACGAGTGTTTTTTTTTTGCTTACAATACTTTACTTGGGTTTTACAAGACGAGGCTAAAGACCGCAGCATTGCATATGGTCGCTGTCACTCGCGTCCTCAGGGACGTTTCTGCATCTCAAGATTAAAATTCTCATGCATTGCGAAGTAGAGCTGCCTTTCCTGAGATGAACTCGGCGTCTCAGGACTAGAACTGTTTCTTTGCGGTGCGTCTGTCTGATGTTTTATGAAATAACTCGAGGAACCGAGTCACGTGTATATTTTATTCATCAAAACGTGCATTAGAATACATTCACTATAGTATTATTGTGGACGGTATTATAGTTGTTTCTCGCAGCATCCACGAACCAAGTGCCGATTGAATGAATACTATAGATTCTTTGATCATCCATGCATCCTGTGTAAGAAATGTTAATTACAAATATTGAAAATCTCTGAGTGATGCTGAAGAAAAAGTGACTAGAAGAGTTCAAGCAGTACAAAATTAAGTGTATGACTACAAGGGGTATTGCCGAGTTGACCTCACCACCGAACATATTTCTTCTTGAACAAACATCGTGCCCGCTCAACAAACACGGCCAATGAAATTAGTGCAAACAACCTGCCGCTCGCTCCTGCCTACAAACCTTATTCAAATGAGCACTGAGAGGGTAAGCTGGGCTAAGTATTACACACTCAAAAAAATAAACGTGCGAAAAGGTACTTAACCTAGTGCACGATGAGAGAGAAATTATAATACGTCCGTATTGTTTGGCAAAACTGCGTCACGATGACCTACAGAAGGACAAAAAATGTATCGCTATGGGACAAAGTCCCACTAATTTCCCTTGGATGCGTTCTTGTATAGGCTTTTTGGTATCAACAGACTTTCTACCATTCAACTTACTCAACCATTATCATCTCCGTGTGCGCGTGTGGTCGTGCTGATGAGTTACGTTATTATTTCAACCACAGTGCATGTAAGTTGAGAAAACTTCTGAGATTTGACTAAGTTGCCCTATCAGCCAGTCTTGGTAATTTTGACACGACCGCACCCAATAACAATTATATCCAAGCAAACGACTTTTCTGTCCTATTTTTTCCATTTAAATGTTCATATTACTCATCCGCCATATTTTTTCCGTTTTCTTGTGAGGTTGTTATGTTACTCGCATAAATGAAAACTCTTCGCATTACTCCCTGCGAAATGAAAATATTTGGTTGGATTTAAATGAAAAATTTATTAAGTAGATAGACGGAATTAAAACATTGATCTTTTATGAGACAAATCATTGCACAGAATCCCCTCAAAGACTTTACAGAATTCTTGTACGTAAATATGTTTTCCGCTCTGCAACACGGCGGAACAGCAATCACTGTGCCACTCTGAGAAAACATTTGGTTATGATCAGACCCGCTGATGCTGTTCTTGCCCTATAATGACTGATGTGGTGGCAGACGAGCGAGTTAGTTCTAGGTTATCATAACCCCTATAGTGGCAACTAAAGCCTAATTAACCTTCCACCAATGCTATGTTTTGCTGGCCACTGTTAGACGTCCATATTCCTATACACGAGAATGCAAGTGTTTTGACCATCGTGCAGTGATTGCAGTGCAATGTATGTTTTGTATTAGGTTTTGTTTACATTTCGTGTTGACTTCACGAGTCATGGCTACTTTACCGAGAAGGGTCGGACTACCTTATTAAGAATCAGAGCTGTCCCTGCACCGGCCACTGATAGTGCCATATAACTATGAGCTCTTCAGCCAGTTATGTGACACGAATGCAAAGCCCTCAAGTGTGCCCATGCAGCGCCTCAAGTCATTCGTTTGTTATTGAATTAACTGTTGATTACCCGCGCACAGATTGGACGTTCATATTCAAAAGTCTGGTCCGGCAGTAAAGTTTTTATGTTCTTGTTACATGATGACGCATTTTTGCGGGTTTTAATTTTGGTTTAATATCATAATGAAATATTATTAATTGTGATACGTAGTATACTTATTAAAACATTGCTATTATTTTACGCAATATTTGCTTAGGATTAGGTTGAAACTAACAGCTATCATAAGGATATTATCTATGAATGACAATTATCAGGTATACACTCTGAGGCAGAACGCGACTCAATATCAACATGAATACGTAGCTATTACTTGGCTGGAATTCTGCACGACATGTCAGCTGCATGTTGACGGTTCCGTATTACCGTGTAAATGGAGTTCCAATATATCTCTCCGTATTATTGCTGTGTTATTCGACCCTGGCTCTCCATATCCTCGATAAGCCCCGTGTATTGGCCCTCGTGGGCTGTATATGAAGTGTATAAACTCCGCGCTGCATATTCATGCCACCAACCATGCCTGGCAGCTCGAAATGCAGCTGCTGGTCAGAATATACATCTGCTGGTCAGAATATACAGCTGCTGGTCAGAATACAGCTGCTGGTCAGAATATACAGCTGCTGGTCAGAATACAGCTGCTGGTCAGAATATACAGATGCTGGTCAGAATACAGCTGCTGGTCAGAATACAGTTGCTGGTCAGAATACTGCTGCTGGTCAGAATACAGCTGCTGGCCGACGTCTATACTGCAGCCGATATTGAGAATCTATAAATGCTTGTTGCCCCAATCCCGAATGGTTCGTTTGATGTCGGTTTGGTTGAGCTTCATTTTGGTAATTCAGGGAAGCAGACATGCGTGACCAGCGGCAGATGGCTTTTGATACGCGCATATGTAGTCGAGCCTGTTCAAGTGTTCCTTGCGAGTCGGGCGTTTATAAAGATGTTCGCTGTTCTGAGTAAACCATTTCTAAATCATTTCATTCAACTCTAAATCTTCGTAAATAATGGCAGATCACGTATTATCAATCGCTCGTGCATTTGCATTTTCGACAAATCAAGGATCAGGATCTACTTTGATCAGGAACGTTGATAATAAATGCTGATCCAAAGATTGCTTATTGCATACCAATCGGAGACCACATGCAAATAAACCTTTTTATGTTTTACTCTTCGTTAAAATTATCTGAGTGAGTGCACCTTTGCCATCGTGTACATATGAATCTTGATGCCAATTCTAAATTGACTGTAAAGGCTTCATTTCTATACCGTCTTGTGATGATATTTGTCACCGGGACTCTCATCTCGTCTTGTTTTGATCATCGGAAGCCCCTGCGGAGCTTCGCGCACCGCACGCCGCGTCTATTTTAATATCTTTTAAATCCCTTTCGCTCCACAGCCCGAAACTTTCTTGTTGAATACTTATTTTTTGTTTGGTTTCCGTACATGCATAGTTTGATATTCTATACTAAAATTTTGTTCAAGAAGTTGTCATTTTTTCATAGTTAATCACTTCAGTTTGGTCCGATCATACTTTAAAGTGCCTTTACAATTTGTGCTCTCGGCCAAACATTGAATGTTTGCTCACTCAGATCACACGCTCCCTCTTTAATATACCTCTCATCAAATCACAAATCCCCATCTTCACGTCCTCATAAATCCATAAGCTTTCGCATCAAGTCTCTAGTGCTCGTCTAGTCCCCTTCCAAAATCCCTCTGTAGTGTTTCGTCCCCAACAGGAAGGTTAAAAATTCTCAGTTGAGAACCAACCTCGTGCTCGACACTCTTCCTCAAGCCTGTCTCGATGAGGGGTCTAGAGCGCCTCGAGGGCTCTTAGAGAACCCTTTGATTCGCTCGCTCTCGCTGTCGTCTCGCGAGAATAACAAGAAATTTCCAGCTGCTTTTATTGGCTTTGAAGGACGCGTCTGTGATGTTCTTTACAGGTCACAATGTCTCTGCTCTCGCGGCTGTTCAGGAAAGGTTGTATTATCAATGCATCTTGAAGGTTTTCATGTTTATCATATTATTCGCTGAAAGTTCAAGAACACTTGATATTGTGCGGAAATATTAAGATAAGAAGAAGTTGAAACCTATATTGCTTTTTTTTACATCGCAGAGCCTTTCACAATTTCAGCATCTTGCTCCTTGCTCCTCCATTGTTCGCTTTATAAAAGGCAAGAGATTTTACTCAGACTTTTAGTCTCTTTTCTCTGGCTTTTAATTTTTTGTCTTCTATTTATTTTTTAACTAGTTAGTCCTTTTCGTGCTTATATTTTTCTATTTTGATCGTCCGGCGTTGTTCTACTTAATATATTCATGGCATTTACCATCAATTCCAGATTCAGTACCGCTATTTTTCACTCCGTAGTTACCACGCGCTATTTCCCTCTGCCATGATTCCTTGAAGGTGAAACGATCGAAGTCTTGAAAGTTTCGTGATCCTGCGGCGTAAATGTTTTTTGTGCAGAAGCTAAATCTTGTTTCTCTGGAGTGCTCACAGGCCCAAGTGGTTCGTCTTGCTCTAAACAACGGCCCCAAGCGACAACATGTTTTCCTCGCCACAAATCTGGACTGCTGCAATTATCGCTGCGAACCATCTAGCTGATTTCTCTCTTTTTTTTTATTTTTTTACCCGAGTTCCGTTTTTATCTCAAGCTTGATTGTAAATGTTATTTCACGAGAAGAAGTTCTCGTGCACTTGCGCATCTACGATTAGAAGTTCGCTTGGCTCTTTACTGCTCAGTTTTTCGCGATTTATAATGATAAATTTTCCCTGATTTTTTTAGTATTGGTCTGGTACACTTGAGTGCCTCTAATAGGAGCGCTAAGTTTGATTTTCGCTCATACACGCTAACCGCTGCCTGTAATTTCTGACGCTAGAATCTTTTCTATTCCTTTAACATACGATGAATGAGTTCACTACGGATGCGATTACATTTATCCCTTCCTTACGAATTGGGCTTCCTCTCACTTCCTTCACGCTTCCGCCATTTTACTGGTCATTTTCTGTTCCCATCTTTTTTTCCTCATTTGCACCCTACCTGCTGAATTGTGCTCGAGAATCTCTTAAAAAATTCGCAATATATTTTCCTGTTCGTCGAACCATGTGGCATGGCTGGCCATCCAGGCCTGGAGGCGGCGACCGATGTGATGGCGGCTTATTTCCTTCCCATGGAAAGTTGCTCTTCCGCAAGACGGGTTCCTTTTCCGGTCATTCCAATGAACTTTCCCTTATTGGAAATAATGTGAGCTAGGCTCCTTACCCGGCCAATACAGGGTTGACGGTTGGACGAGGGTTATTTGTCTGTTGACATTTTATTTAACAACGACAATTGAACATGATCTCAAATTCTTTATAGATTTTTTTTTCTTTTCTTTCACATGTACCGGTAATGTTTTCCTTTCAGTCATCGTAATAAGATTCAGTAAGGTATATTTATCCATGAAATATAATTTATATTATAATCATTTACTTCTATCATCCGGGAGTGACCTGTCTTTTTGTTTACATAGAATACCCTGCTAAGAGTCGTGCATTAATGCATAAAAACTAATTCTCCATACGCGGATATGTATTTTTTCGATCTTAAGTGAACGGAAATCTTTTATGTAGATGAATAAGCTTTTCATGTAAGCCTCTCTCTGTCACCTCCTTCCCTCACGACCTACCTGGATCCTCTTCCTCTCTCTACCTCCCTTATTTCTTACCTCTCTATCTTTCTTTCCTTTTAACCATCTTTTTCCCTTTTTCGTCCTCTTATTTATTTTTTTTTTCTACCTGCCTCCTTCCACTCCCTTTCTCTGCTCGCCAGAGACAAGCTCGTAACAACTCGCTCACCGAGGAGCTCTACCGTGCAGAAGAGCAGAGCCCTTAAGGAGCTCTGCCGTGCAGAAGAGCAGAGCCCTTAAGGAGCTCTACCGTGCAGATGAGCAGAGCCCTTAAGGAGCTCTACCGTGCAGATGAGCAGAGCCCTTAAGGAGCTCTACCGTGCAGATGAGCAGAGCCCTTAAGGAGCTCTACCGTCCAGATGATCAGAGCCCTTAAGGAGCTCTACCGTCCAGATGATCAGAGCCCTTAAGGAGCTCTACCGTGCAGATGAGCAGAGCCCTTAAGGAGCTAACGCGCCAGTTTTGAATAATTCAAGCGTCACTGCGAGATCTCCTTATAAAGAAGCTGTTTAAGTCTGGCTCAGCAGAGCGTATCGTCGTTATTCTTGTCACGTGAAATGCTGAAATATTTTTCTTCAATGAGCATTTTCAGCAATAGTTATTAACAGTGTCGCAAGGTCAGCCTCATGCAACGCGTTCAGTCGAAATTCTTTTCACTTATTCTGCAGCTGTGCGATATTGTGAAGCTTTTCAGAAATCCTCAAGAGCTTATACTCTTTATAATTTTTGCTAATGATATAGTTGGAATAAATTCTAGTACGATTTGAATTATTTTCTGTTAGTTCATCTCGCTATCCACATAACGTGATTTTTTAAGTGTTTTATTGAATATTTTAATCCGCTACCATCTATTGGAAATATTAATTATTAAACGCGGTAATATAATACCTCCGATGCTTCTTTTCTAGGATTAATCTAGTAACTTCTATCAATTTTTTATTTTTTCTTAACTATTATAATCCAAATATTGGATTGTTCGTTAGATCGTATGTCTTATTCCTATTTCAAGCACCAAATTATGCTACTTGGCTCCTGAATTTCTGTGCAATTCCTTGGAAACCATCATCGGAAATTGTCACGGTACTCCAAAATGGAATTCACTCTCATACATACGATTATATCATAAATGAGCACTGTCTCGCCTCTTCATTTCTCTCCCCTATTCAAGTCCTTAATTTTAGCCTTTTGATTTCTCTCCCCTAATTCATATATTTCATTTTATCCTTTTAATTCCTCTCCCCTATTCAAATCCCTAATTTCAGCCTTACAATTCCTCTCCCCTATTGAAATCGTTAATTTTATCCTTTCAATTTTTCTCCCCTATTCAAATCGCTAATTTTTTCCTTTCAATTTTTCTCTCCCATTCATATCCTCAATTTTAGCTTTTTGATTTCTCTCCCCTATTCATATCCTTAATTTTAGCCTTTTTGATTTCTCTCCCCTATTCATATCCTTAATTTTCCCCTTTTAATTTCCCTCCCCAATTCAAATCCTATTTTGTCCGGTTACTGCTAAAGCTCCTCTACGCAGCAAGCAAGAACCCATGCTCTGTGGAAAGGTTCGCTCTCGAGCTCAGGTGTCTTAGAAAGCTTTCAAATGTTTGCTAAATGAACGCCAGTTAGCTTAGAAACGACCATCAGGTCTGCGTTATTGTCAAAACAATGGCACATTAGATGCTGAACTCCATTACACGACAACTTCATGTTATTACATGACTCGGAGTGTACTACGGACATCACCACCTTGTCGGCCACTGCATGCATTGAAAATTGAGTTCATGACTGCGAATTGTCTTCTTCTGGCTATAAATATTGCCGATAGTCACAGTATTTTTACTATTAATTACGATACTAGTCGTAAACATCGTATGAATATACTATTCGAGTGTAAAAAAAATTACATGACAACAAATTATTCTTTAAGAATACTGATTCCTGCTACCTATCGTACTTTACGATGATCAGTGCTACCTATCGTATGCCAATAGCACCCTGTACCATGCATTTTTGTCGTAATTTCCACCAAGTAAGTGTATTTTCACACCATTTTCCTATTATTTTTCCTTGCTCAACGTACACACGTTTAATTTTTTGTTCTAAAAGTCAAGGATCGCTCATTAGTTCTCCGCCATTTGTTCCAGACTCCCAAACGCTTCCACTTGACTTATTCCCACTCTGACCCTCCCTCCACCTTCATCACCTCCACACTTCCTCCTCCCTCTGCTCCCCAACACCCGCACCTCCCACATCCATCAGAAGCGAGACAGAAACAATGAGTTCCTCAGTAATCACTCATTTGGCTGCCTTATAAAAGCGACTAAAATCGTCCGCTTTAAAGCGGGTAATTAAGTGCCTTGTTTTTGGTAGCCAGGCAAGAACGCTTCTGAGCGAAGCGCGGAACGGAGCCTGAAAAAAGTGACCAGTAGGAAGAAGTTTCGCTTGAAAATCGTTTAGTTGCTTTTAGCTGAGAGTGAGGAAAAAATGACACGCTTATAAGCGAATTATTGAGTTAAAACGAATTAAGTTTGAAAGTTTTGTCAAATAACTGTTATATGTTTCCAATCTAGTCAAAGAGAAAAAAATTAAAGGAAGTGAAACAAGTCGGTTAAAACGCTGATATATACAATCGGGCCAAATATTCATTAAGCTCGCGGCAAGTTAATGGTTCAGTTATCTATTCAAAATTTCAGGCGGCCTATGCTTGCCGTTGAAAAAAAATAACTTCAGTCCGTTCTAATTTAAAACAATCTTATAACCTTGTGATTAAATCGAGTCAGACGCCCAATGCGTTTAAAATAAATCGAGAAGAGACGGAGTTGCCGAGGTCGCACTAATTTTGCCGCCACATTCATCATGAAGTCAACGTGAGATGTGACGCAAGGACGACAATTGCGTTTAATGAAGCCCGCGTCGCCGGCGGCGCTGACGAATGGTCGAGCCATCAGCACCTGGCGCCCGACATGGCGTCAGGTGCCTCACGTGGCGCCCGACACGGCGTCAGGTGCCTGGCGTGGCGCCCGACACGGCGTCAGGTGCCTGGCGTGGCGCCCGACATCATGGCGTCAGGTGCCTGGCGTGGCGCCCGACACGGCGTCAGGTGCCTGGCGTAGCGCCCGACATGGCGTCAGGTGCCTGGCGTGGCGCCCGACATGGCGTCAGGTGCCTCATGTTACGCCCGACATGGCGTTAAGTATTACTGAAGGCCGCAACGCTTGCGTTTTAGCGATGACTAAAATATTCAAAAAATCCATTGAGAATAAAATATGCAGTAGTGCCAGCCGACCGTCGGTCACCGCTTGTCACGCTGCTGGACAAGCTTCGCATGTGAATGCAAAGCGAATAGTGCAATTTGCAATTCGTGTTCCAAAAGTGAGCTTTCGATCGAAATATCGAGAGCTCACCACATGACGCACTTAAAACGATGTGAAAAATTTCGCATAATTTCTTCTCATTAACAAAGCTTGATTAGAGTTACTCCATAAGTTGTAATTAATAGATTTATACGCGTATTCGTCACTACCTGTTTAGTTAACATAGGCAGCTATATGAAATTTTGTAAAATTAAAGTTGAATCCCTAAATTTAAAGTTTAATATGATTTTAATGTATTAGTGGTGATTCAATTGGCCGAGATGTTGAGCCGTCGTGCTTCACTGGCATTTTATTTCTGGCACTTGTCAACTGTATTTAGGTTTCAGACATCCTTCTAAACATGTAACATAGTTGTGAGTGCTTATGTAGGATTGATCATCAATCACCCTTAAATATGATGCGTTGACACGTTGGTTTAGGGGACTGTTGACTACGAAAAGAGAGGGTGGAAGCTTGTCAAAAAAGATAAGAATCGAATGAAATCTATTGAAAATGAATGAGGATATTTTGTGTCATTGTTTAGTTTCTATATATTTCCCTGTTTGAAATCCCGTATCTCTGCTTTCCAATGTGATATTCGATGTTCGTGCGTAGATTGGTCAGTGACCGAGTTTTGTGAATCGATCTCATCTGGTTAAAAAAATCAGCCGCGTTCCCTTAAAATCCTCTCAAAATCTCCTTAAAATTCAGTTCAAACACCGTTAATTGGAGCCTCTAATTGGGGCTGCGCGCTCAATACATCGGCAGGAACGTCACTCAAATTCATGACTTCGTTAGTCTTCATCTGAATTATTAATGGAAAACCCATACCGGACTCCTGCATCGTGCAAAACTCTAATTAATTAATGTGATTGGTCAAAGTTTTCTCTCTGCACTGCAGTTCTGTGTTCTACGAGTTCTTTTATTGACACAGAAATGTAAATGTAAACTAGAGCACTCGCATCTCTGCGCCGCAGAGCTTTTAAACTGTGCTCTGTACCGGACCTCTGCACCGCAGCTCTACACCCCAGCTCTGCATACTCGGCTATATTTTTTATGATGATATGTCAACATGAAATTACTTAATCGTTTCTTCTATTTGTTATTTTTTTCAAAATTATAACAGCAATCTCTAAATAACCTTTTTCAATAGGTAAAAATTTGATTAGTTATTTATGTGTCGCTTTCTAAATGATAAAAATTATAAGCGAAAATTATAAGCGAAACGATAAAAATTATATGAGGCACGGTAAGCAAGATGCTTCATTATTTTGCAACGTGTCTCGGCGAACCGACGCGCTCGCTCTAACGCGGATCATTAAAATTTCAATTGCTTTTTATATTAATTCCGCACTTTTACGACCAAGTTTTCGTTAAATTTATTAATTTTGTTAAATTAATTACCCGGGTCAAATGGACCGCTCAGCTTTTAATGAGGAAAATAAATAATGTTTCCTGTAGCGTTATTTTTGTACGATTCTTGTGACCGTCATAATATCCAGGGAGCTTTTTGCGGTATTATTTCAGCTTAATTTTTCACCTATTATTTCTCGCTCTTAATTAATTAAACATAAATCAAGTCAAGCCCTCGTCGCGCCAAAAAAACATTGTTTTTTTTTAGTTCTAGTTTGGACGCGATAATTCCATTAGAATACTGCTTTAAAATAAGGACGGAAATAGCGACGTTACAATGTAAAGTCATAACGCAGGAAATTATCATTTAAAGACCAGTTAAAAAATCGTATGTTTTATTCGCCAGTGATCAACAATCGATCACTGGCCATCAAAATACCTGCTTTGTGTGTACGATTAGAAACTATGTTTGTGTGTACCGACTGTGTTAAGATGTAATAACTTCTAGGATGCTACGAACTTCGTGTTCATGTGAATAAATAGTGATGAAGGTCGTTTCTTCTTATTACGTTACTGGTATATATTATTTGTCTTGTTGGATCAGCGCCGAAATAGTTTTAAAGAAGTAAAAGTTCTTGTTATCTGGCCGTGACGTCACTACAAGAAGATATGAACAACGCATGCAACGATTGGGGAAAAACATTTTTCCATAAATGAGAAAATACGCTAAAAATACTTGTTTGAATCAGATATAGTCCTGAAGATAGTGCGTTTCGATAGGCATAATATTCCTACACTTAGTTCAAATGTTCTCTTGGTTGCTGTCACTGCTTCATGAGTTGTCTATAGGTACGTAATTAGAATACGATTTCTTCTTTACTCGTCCGGCAACTCTATTAGTCTCGACGTTCCACTTCTCTATTTCAGCTCAACTTAAATCATGATTTCATTGGCCTTTTAATTCCATTCTAACTTCCCGCCACGCGTCGCCCCGGACGCATTCGTCGCTCCGAGGCTGGAGCTTCTTCTTTAACCTCATTAAGCTTCCTTAATTGACACGGGATGGATGGCGCTGCCTTAAATAATAATTAGCTCTCTCAATTAGCCCGGCCATTAATTCAATTATTCCGTAGCTCGGCCCGCCTCTCGTGTTTAGGGAGGATATCTTCGTGTGTAGTGTGTCTGCCGCGGCGCTATGTGGCGCATGCTGTGCTTCTTGATTATTATAGACGACTTATCGGTGGCCACATTTAGTCTTATTTCATATACTAATGATACTCATGTTTATTGTTTCACTTCATGCAATCGTCAAAAAACTGTTTGTTCCCTTTCATCGATATGATGTGCAACTTTAAGCACGTGTTGATCTAACTTCTTAATTGTTTCGTGCCTCTCTCCTAAACGTGTGTAATCTCATTCCATACACACTCACAAACGTGTAATCTCATTCCATACACACTCACACACGTGTAATCTCATTCCATACACACTCACACACGTGTAATCTCCTTCCATACACGCTCACACACGTGTAATCTCATTCCATACACACTCACACACGTGTAATCTCATTCCATACACGCTCACACACGTGTAATCTCATTCCATACACACCCAAACACGTGATTTATCACCATCGTTTAACTCACCACTCACGCCCCCTCCAGTTAACCCCCCACTCACGCCCCACTCCAGTTGAACCCCCACTCACAACCCCCGTTTAACGCCCCACTCACGCCTCCCTCCAGTTCAACCTACCACTCACTCCCCCATATGTTTAACCCCCTTCCTCCAGTTCAACCCCCCACTCACGCCCCCGTCTGCCCCCCAGACTGCGTGGTGTTCGTGGGCAACGAGCTGGTGGAGGTACACAGGCACGGCGCGTCCTGGAGCGACGGCGACGATCGCTGCGCCGTCTGCCAGTGTGACGACGGCGAGCAGCGCTGCTACTACCACTACTGCAACGGTGCGTCATGCTGCGTCATGCTTACTGCGTCATGCTGCGTCATGCTTACTGCGTCATGCTTACTGCGTCATGCTTACTGGTATCTTGGTACTTGTTTGGGACGTAGCAGTCCCAGGCCACGATGGATCGCCGCCTCTGATTATCGTTCATCCGCCCTCATTTGGGCCACCTGATGCACGATGCTGTTGCTTGCTTCTTGCCACTGGTAGTGTTGCAGGGGAGGTCGATCAGGGATTGTGCTCAGGAACACGTCTAGCTGTCTCTTGAAGGTCTCCAGGGTGAACTCCCCCTCTCTTAGATCCTTTGGTAGGACGTTGAACTGCCTTGGTCCTGCCACGGAGAGTGATCCTTCCCGCAGGGATTGAAATCTGACTGCTGATCTGCTACGTCTTGGGGACATCCCTTCTCTCGTTGTAATATGTCTCAATCCTGCAGGTCTCGCTCTCGAAGTTTGGCACTATTTCGGTTATCATTTTCCATGTGTACAGAATGACATACCTCTCCCGTCTCCTCTGCAGTGAGTACAGACCCAGGCGCCTCAACCTTTCCCAGTAGTTCAACTCTTCCATCCCTCTGATCCTGGAAGTGAAGGTTCGCTGGACACCTTGCTAGCACCAGTGACCTGGTGCTAGGTAGCGGTGCTCCATACCAGCTCTTCCGCTACCTCTGTATCTCAGAACCTCAAACTTGGTCCCGTTGAACTGCATGTTGTTCACTTACGCTCAGTCACATATTGCAGAGAGGTCTTCTTGCAACCTCTCGCTGTACGTCCATCCTGTTCGTTATGGTGATTAGTATCCTGGTGTCGTCCGCAAATGACGATGCAGTGGCGTGGTTCACAGCCACATCTATGTCGGCGATGTGAATGAGGAAGAGGATTGGGCAGAGTACCGTTCCCTGTGGTACTCCACTCTTCACCCTAGCCACGCTCGATATCGAGCCTCCAACAACTACAGCTTGTAATCTTTCTGTTAGGAAGCTGTGGATTCATGCCAGCAATTCACCTCCGACTCCCAGCAGTCTTAATTTTCTGAAGAGCACTCCATGGTCAACTTTGTCAAACGCTTTCACAAAGTCCAAATACACCACGTCCACCCCGGCCCCCTCTTCTAGCATGGCCAGGATTTGGTGGTGATGCTCCAGTAACTGAGACAAACAGGAACGATTTCGTCTAAAACCGTGTTGCCTTCTGTTGAAAAAGTCAGCGTCTTCCATGTACTGCACCAACCTTCTGGCAACAACCTTCTCAAATACTTTGATTACGTGTGATGTTAATGTAACCGGCCTGTAATTTTGGGGTTTGTCTCTTGCACCTCCTTTGTAGATAGGGGTAATTAGCCCTAATTTTAGGTCACTTGGAACATTTCCTTCTCTCAATGATTTTTTCAGAGCAAAGTCAGAGGGACCTTTAGTGCATGGACTCATTTTTTTTCAGTAATACTGCAGGGACCCTATCTGGCCTGGGAGCCGAATACGTAGTTAATTCTTGGATACTCTTCTCTAGGTCCGGTGTTTCAAATTAAATGTTCATCAGCTCCCGCCCCCTGCAAGTTTTTGGATGACTCCAATTTCGTTCTCCTGTCTTGAGTATCGGGGTTCGCTGAATACTTTTTCAAATTGCGCTCCCAGAAGTTCGCACATGCCCTGGTCGTTTCCAATTAACAAGGACATCGTTATTTTTCAGAGGCTCCACTGAGGCTCTGAATTTGTCCTTTGACCGGGCATATTTGTAGAAATATATGGGATTCTCTGGAATGGCAGTCACCGCTTGCGCCTCTGCAATTTGTTGCTCGGCCTCGTGTGAGTCCTGCAACTGTCGCTCAGTTTCCTTAATTTTAAACTTTAGATGTTCCAGCCTCCGCCTCTCTATATTCCTGGAGGCGGCCGTTATCTGGTTGTTCAAGCTCGCTCGTTTTCTCATTAGGATCCGTCTGTCCCTCGGAATTATACGTATGTCCCTAACAAAATTCGGGGTATGCTTCAGTCTCCGCCCTAGAGTCGCTGTGCTCGCGTTAGAGTTATTCTGGGTCAGTTGGCCAACTGACCGCAATCAGCGACTAGTCAGAATCTCCTTGCCGACTTTATAGTCTCCTGAGAGTAGGGCAAGAGTTGACAGAATAAGTACCAGGCGCTTGTAGCTGTCTGATTCGGGGACCGGAATGTAGACCAAAGAGCGGACATATATGCTGGGGGACGATGCTCCCCGAGTCCTATAGGCGTTCCTTAATCCAGAGCCGCCCTCGGCTCTAAATTTTGTTAGGGGTAGCGTTTCTGCGTCATGCTTACTGCGTCATGCTTACTGCGTCATGCTTACTGCGTCATGCTTACTGCGTCATGTTTACTGCGTCATGTACTGCGTCATGCTTACTGCGTCATGCTTACTGCGTCATGCTTACTGCGTCATGGCTGCCGTTCACTCTTCCATACTTAACAACTGTCACAGACGCAGCAGTTGTAAGCTGCAATGGTGTATCTCACATCCGACAAACATCTCTTCAATCTTATCGGAAAAGAATTTCTATTGCATTTTATCATTGTACGGTACAGTACAATAAAACTAACATTTAAACGCATTCTTTACTTTTTATGACATTACATCTTATCAGTTAATGGGACTAAAAGGTATCACATACTTGGAGAAGTTATCCTCATATAAGGTTGTAGAGAAGCTATGTATTTATAAATTTTGATGGATTAGTCAAGTTTATTAATAGCAAATATAACACTCCTGAATTCTTGTGATGTGGCAATTAGTATTTAAATATCTTTGTCCTTGAATTGGAATTAATGAGGTGATTTTCCCGCAGGTCCGGAACTAGGTTTCATCACTCCTCCTTCAGCCGAGACTCCAACCCTGGAGGCAGGCTCAACCCGGACTGAAAATTTGGACGAAACTCGCGCGCCGAGCTCGTCCAAAAACGCGGACCTCAGCACATCCGGTGACTCCGGAACTCTCGCGGAGTTAGAAAATAATTCAAGTCTTTACAATAGTTATCAAAGGCCCGCTGGCGGAAGCCCGATAGCAGGATCAAATTACGAAAAACCTTCTACAGAACTTGCCTCTGCCGTGTCAAAACCAGAGTCTGGGACTAGCGCACTTTTTTCCCCGACGGAAAAACCTTTTCCATCGACTACGAAATTGGTTGCCGCGACGGCCACCCGTAACGAAGCGATCGAACGAATGTTCCAGTCCAACAACGACGAATATAACAACGCAGACGATGAGCACGAAACGCACGCTTCGGGCATGAGTCCGTGGCCCTACAACGATGATGAAGACGAATATTACGACGAAAGCTACGACAATAACTTCGATAAACTCGGCGATAACATTGGAAAACTTTTCCCATCCGTCGATACGACCCGGGAAAATGTCGCAGTTGACCCTGAAGTACCGCAAAGTAACAACGAACACTCGGGACCTCACGGGACCGCATCTCCGGACCACAGCGGCAAGCCCGTGCGGTCTCATGACTGCGAATCTGACTGCGGTAAAAGCTGTCCCTATGGCTACAAGGTGAGACATGCGTTTGAATTTACCGAGATGCTATAAATATTTTCTGTAAAAATTTTAATTGCATTCAACGAGTGTTTTCGATATAACTTTCATGCACAAAACTCCATTTTTTTCATGACCAGAGCAGCTAATTGAATCTAAGTAGCAAACGAGCGCACCGTTATTATCAACAATTATTATAAATATTTTCTCCTAGCAATACTTGATGTTTTTATTTTAATAAAATAAACACCATTTACTCGTTAATTTTTTTTTGCTAGCGTTGCGAAAACTTTCAATATTTTCAATTCCTTCGTAATTTGTCAATTAATTCTGTATTGGCCATCGGCTTGAAATGTTGACTGTACAGAACATTCATACAGAAAATTATTATGAAGAGTTTGTACTAAAGTGTGATTAGGGTTATTTTTTCTTATTCAATTGCCTGATATTTGCGGGGGGGCAAGATAAGAGTGGGGCACTGCCCCTGCTGATACCGCCGCAACATTGCCTTATCGCTCACCCCTGTCTCGATGTCTCGCTTGAAATACGCGCTGTCTCGTGAATGCCTTCATGGGTCTCACTGTCTCTTGAATGCCTTCATGTGTCTCACTGTCTCGTGAATGCCTCCATATGACTCACTGTCTCGTGAATGCCTTCATGCGACTCACTGTCTCGTGAATGCCTTCATGTTTTTTTAATATAATCGAGTAAGGATCATCATAAACATGCTCATTTCGTTCATTGCTAATTACTCGTTCCCGTCATCACATTAATCTCCCGTTATCATATTCGGACAAGCCGCCAGTATTGTTTTCCGTGTCGTCATCTCCATGTTACAATGTAAAAATTACCCCCCGGAAGATCAGAAGTTTGCTCGTATCCTCGGCTTGGTTTTATGAGCAAACTTCGGGGGAAAGTTTGGCCAAGTTCGCAGCTTCTTACGCCGTGAAGCCTTGCTGATTCTCACGGTGTGATCACATTGATCAAAATAATAACAATGTGATAACTGATAACAATGATAATCACAGTTCTCACGGTGTGATCACTTTGATCAAAATAATAACAATGTGATAACAATGATCATCACAGTTCTCACGGTGTGATCACATTATTCAAAATAATAACAATGTGATAACAATGGCTGCAGTTCTCACGGTGTGACTACATTGATCAAAATAATATAACTCAGTATTCACTGCAGTGAGTGACAGAGAGCGTTCTTTCTCAGAAACGACGAAAACGTGAAGCCACGGACAGACGGACGGACGGATTTGTATATTACTGCTACCTATTAACTACAGATACATGAAATTATTCATATTTTTTACTACCTACAAATAGGCGAGATCGAATTCATATAGTTTTGCGATCTACCAACAGTGCTGGCGCTCAATTCCATATGAAAACATTTACACAACTGCGCCGACTGCGGCCGAATGCATACATGGTTAAAGTGCACAGCATTAACCACCACACGCACAGCTGTGCACAGCCTGTACGGCCATACGCACAGGCGTATCAGCTGTGCACAGCCTGTACGGCCATACGCACAGGCGTATCAGCTGTGCACAGCATGTACGGCCATACGCACAGGCGCATCAGCTGTGCACAGCCTGTACAGCCATACGCACAGGCGCATCAGCTGTGCACAGCATGTACGGCCATACGCACAGGCGTATCAGCTGTGCACGGTGGCCGGAGTTAGGTTATCAGTAACTTGATAAGAGGTATCGGCCAGCGCCGCGGCATACCGCACTGTTCCCGTGTACACATCAGCGCGTGTACACGGGTCACGGGGGACGGTGTGTGTTCCCGTGTACACATCAGCGCGTGTACACGGGTCACGGGGGACGGTGTGTGGTCCCGTGTACACATCAGCGCGTGTACACGGGTCACGGGGGACGGTGTGTGGTCCCGTGTACACATCAGCGTGTGTACACGGGTCACGGGGGACGGTGTGTGGTCCCGTGTACACATCAGCGCATGTACACGGGTCACGGGGGACGGTGTGTGGTCCCGTGTACACATCAGCGTGTGTACACGGGTCACGGGGGACGGTGTGTGTTCCCGTGTACACATCAGCGTGTGTACACGGGTCACGGGGGAAAGTGTACCTAAACACTGAGCTGTTATCAGTATCGCGGTCACCCCAGTCTTATCAATCGTGATGAAATACCGCGTATCTGATCGGCTGATGCTCCTGCGATGCTTGTCTTGGTCATAGTGACTGACAATTGCACTAGACATCGTACTATTAGTCTCATATATTTCATTAAATAATGTTCATAATACTTTAATTAGATGAATTTCAGAAACAAATAAGAAACATTACGGAGCAATTAAAAAGTAAATTTTTATACATTTACATAGCACGCGTGAGTGCTCGTTCTGCTGCCATCTTCTGTGGTGAAACACTCGCATCAAACCTTATAAGCGTGCAATGTGCCTGAGATGGTTTGATTTTATTTGGACAAACGTGAACACCGAAATATTAAACATATAAACTTTTTAGTGCTCTTGAATCATGCGTAACATCCTCTCATCATATTCATAGAATCATAACTACCGTTCACAGATTTTTTCTTTCGATTTATTTATTTTACACGAATGGGACACAACAATATAGCTGAATGTAACAAATTATCAAATTATGATCACGATGAACCTAAGTATGAATTATTTCATCATGCATCGTAAATAATAAAAATGACCACTTCCAGATCACTCCCGGCGCAGGCTGCCCCACCTGTAAGTGTTTGAAGTGCAGGCCGCTGAACCACTGCAGTTTGTATTGTCCGGACGGCTATACAACCGACGAGCACGGTTGCCCAACCTGCACCTGTACCAGCAGCAACCATAACCATAGCCAGAACCAGGGAGATATGGTTGCAGTTCACCACACTCTAGGAGACATAACCGCAACCCATAAACTAGATGCAAGTTTCCCTGGTCAAAACAACGACGTTACTGACCACCGAGAAAACTACGTCACTCATCTTCAAGAAGATAACCGCAACATCAAGTTCCAGCATCCGTTGACTCGCGACCGCAGTGCTGATGTTCGGATTATGAGCCCCGATTCCGTCGAGCCATCGAAGAAAACTGCCGACGTTGTGTCAAGTGGACAAGATGTTTCTGGGTCTAATAGTATCAACGTCGGTCTATTGTCTCGCGAGACCCATAAAAGCAAGGACCCTCATAACCATTTCTACGACAACGCCTTCAACATCCTCAGGGAAGACGAGGTCTCCATTCTCAGAGACCGAAACCCTGACGAGAACCGAGACTTTCGCCTCGACCACTTGCAACTTCCCGACGATGTTATCGTCGTTCCTGGTCGCAGGCAAGAAGACGATGATGGTGATGATAGTGTTCACGTAAAACATCATCGTGATCATTCTAAAGACGGCGCGCAGCAATCGTCTCAAGACTTCTTCTCTCCACTCGACTACGATTTGGATTTCGTGACGACCGAAGACGACGACCTCAGCACGACGGTGGCCAGGGCCGAGGCGGAGAAGGTGGTCATTTCTTCTTCGTCGTCTCATAGTCATGGCAATTGTAGCCACGCAGGTGAGCTTTTCTTTAGTAATTATTTAGTTTGTTTTTCATTTCCTTGCATTTTCGTAAATCGTGTTAATCTTACTTTTTTACTGATACATTGAACGTATCCAATACATATTGATCGGAAACTTTCGACTTATAACTTTAATTAATATCATTAGACTTTGATTTTAATTTTCAACCTAATTTAGTCCAATTTTGCCTTGTGCAGCCCCGCGGCACTGCCAGGACCCCTCTGGTACGCGGTACCCCGTAGGCGCGGTGTGGTACCGCGGTGCGTGCACCGTGTGTCGGTGCTACGGTGCAGGGTACGCAGAGTGCACCATCACGCAGTGCAGCACCACATACGCACCGTCGCAGTGCAGACCCCCGCCTGCTGGACACTGCTGCCCTGACTGCTCAGGTCTGGGCAACTGCTGACAGCATATTCCTGCCTCTTTATCATGAAGTCGATGACATTTATGCCTCATTATCATTATCGAATTTATTATTCGAATTCGAATTTATTATTCGAATTCCAATTTATTATTCGAATCATCATCATTTGCGTTGTCTATATATTAATGTATTAAGCGCACCGAGAGTTACAACGAAAGTCGACTAAAAATTCTCGCTGGAAACTTTTGACTTCACTACGATTGCTATCAGTTGTTGTTATAGAGACGATATCATCTTTAAGCACAGCGGATTGCTGAAGGCTATTGTCATTTAGGATTTAAGTATAAGAACAATCCGGGGAACTGAGCGGTATTTTTAGGCCATGTTTTTTGGAAGCTAAAGTAAAGTATATTGAATTAATTAGTGAAACAAATTTAACGATTGAAAGTCCAACGAATGTAAAACTTGCAATCCTTGAAAATTTTATTATGTATTTTTCTTTTGTCCTTATCGCTAACTAACCATAGTTGAACTAATAGAAGTACTAACATTAGTTCCATAATGTTAATTGATTGCGCGGCAACCTGAAAGTAATGCTCGTTATCGGTTCACCGAATGATCGTCTCCGGTTCACATGAATAGCGTTTCATCGAAGTAAGTAAAAGCTTAAATCTCATCGTAGTGTATGGAAAAATTCGAATAGATGAATCAATTAACTTTAACCGGATTCAATTGTAACAAACTGCTTGCCATGCATTGTTTCGACTCGTGCTGCGTAATTGGTCCGATCATGTTTTCTACGCGGCTCGAGCTTTAATTGTTATAATCTATTAAACTACACTTATCAAACTTGTAGTCCATTTCCACCAGGTTATGTCTATATAATCCGATTATATATATTTTGGTCGCAATATTCATTACTGCTGATTTCAAAATTTACTAACGAAGTGTAGGAATTCTGGTCGGAACGGACTGAAATCTGCTCACTGTTAAGAGTTTTAAACAATCTACAATAATTTATGCTTTACAACAAATTAAATTTTTGAACCAGCGTTGGTTAATAAATTATATTTGCAATTATGTTCTCTCATTTTCTCGACGATTCAGATGAATATTCAAACTGATTAGCTCGCCATCGCTCCTATGGCTTTATTGTACGATCAATGCAAAAACATTCCATAAATAAACCCGAAATAAACGACTTCTACCATCCGGCTAATTGATTTTGCCTGTAAAAATCCGGGTTTTTGTCATCAAATACTGAGATTGCTAAAAGTCGGACGAGGATAAAAGGCCGGACGGTTGAATGCCCAGGAGGGACGGAAGTCGAGGGTTTATGCCGACATGAGACTGACTAATTATAAGTGGGGATTTGCATGCTATGAAAATGTTGTAATAAATGGAGGGTAAATAATGTATTTAAGCATGACCTGATACGGGGCTGGGGATAATTTGTGTTGTTTGGATGTGTTTGGGAAGAGAATAACTAATGAATTCAAAGTCAAAATTTACACTTACGGAGGCACTGAATTTTGAAATCGGAGTGCTAATGAGTAAATGAGTTTAAAATATAATATTAATTTATTGATTACTTTTTGACGCCATGAACTATCGATGAAATGAGACTGTTTAGAACGCATTAATGAATAATATTATAAATTTTTCGAACGCATTCATGAATAATAGGTATTATAGTAAAAGTGTAATGATAAATGTTTTCTAAATTTTCATTTTATTTTTGTTTTTGTATTCAAATTCCCAAGTTTACTGTTCAGGTGCACTCGAGGACATTGACGTGGCTGTTCGTCCTGCGCACGTCGCTGACGAAGCAAACGTAGCCGTCACGAGCGGTCAGATCGACGATGACGTCGACGTGGAGGACGACTCTGACGAGCACGACACCGTCAAGGAGGCGGTCAGAGGTGAGCGCGACGTGTCGACCATTTGTCGTGCGTGATTGGGGCAGGGCGGCCCAGTGGTTACAGGGCAAGGTGGCCCAGTGGTTACAGGGCAAGGTGGTCCAGTGGTTACAGGGCAAGGTGGCCCAGTAGTTACAGGGCAGGGTGGCCCAGTGGTTACAGGGCAGGGTGGCCCAGTGGTTACAGGGCAGAGTGGCCCAGTGGTTACAGGGCAGGGTGGCCCAGTGGTTACAGGGCAGAGTACCAGGATTGGCGCAGAGAGGCGCGCGGGTTCGATCCCAGCTCTGTGCGCCAGTTTCTGGTCAGAATCGGCGAGGAGGCCGGGCGGTTAAGCACATGCAGAATTGTAGCAGTGAGTTGCGAGTTCGAGACCGCAACAAGCTGCGAATATTCTGCGATGTTAAGAATCGGCGACAGGCCTACGGCCTAATAAACGCTGAAACCGCTATTATAAATTAAACGAGCTTTGTACCGCAGTGAGCGCCGTATCATTGAGTGATGTTACTTAGATGCACTACGTCGCTCTGTTCATGTTACAGCTCTGAAAAATTGAAAATACATACTTCCATTTGCTTGTACGTAATGCATATTTCTACAACTCAGTTTGCTCGCTTATTCCACGTATCTGTCCTTGGTTTATTCACTAACAATTAAAACTTACAACCGCCTCGTCTTTGTCTCGAAGTAAATATTAAGAAGCCTTCTTATCTGTGTCTTTTTACACACCGTAATTTTCGTGCAGACGACATCTCGTCAATATGCCTGGTAGTGCTGTGCCTGGTAGCAACCATCAGCATCGGTGTGGTCCTGGGGCTGCGGTACTGGCGTCGGTACCACAGCGCCAAGTACGACATCGCTGCGACCAGCATGTGCGAGGAGGCCCAGAAGCTACGGCCCGTCAAGCTCGGTTCATGCGAAATAATAACTGATCCTAACGACGTCTGTGCACCTCTGCGCCCTGCCAAGTGCGTCTGAAGTCAAAATACGCAACACAATATTTGTTGGTGTATCGGCGCTAAATTAATACATGGGTTAAAGATATATTGCTGGTCTGCTACGGCTCACGGGTGGCCGTCCGTCTGTAGTCCAAATACGCAATATTCGTAGGCGTATAGGCGCTAAATTAATATAGGGTTTGAAGATATATTGCTATGGCACTCGGGCGGCCGTCCTAGGCTCTTCTGTGGTCTAGGATGTGAAATTCTTGGCCTACTTTTCGGTGATGGATATTTGGTCTGATAATGAATGGCCAATCAGTGTCGGGACAAGGGTTTTCGGTGGCTGTTTAACGGAGGCTGCGCGGCTGCGGAAGAAGTCACTAACAATTTTTTGCCGTTTTCTACGGCTACGGAAAAATTCGGTGGAGCAGTTAAATTGTGAGGTTGCCTGAGACGTGTCAACTCGGGGACTTTTCAGATTAACGTGTAAGCCAATAATTGCCATGAATCATTCATTTTTATTTAACAAACAAGAACGGGGACGAATGTGAGAAAATAGCGACTGTTAAAACCGTGACTAAAAAGCGCTGCTCATAACAAAAACTATAAAAAACAAAATGCAAAATTCTTGGCTTATACAATGCTTAGCTTTAATTATATCAAAGTGTAAGCCGCCTAAAAGAGGACACTAAGAAAGGTGATGCATCAAAAACATCAAGTATTATGATACGTCAAGTGTTTCGACTTGCAGGAAGTGCATGAGGCTGAGTGTTACGTGACTGTACATAAATCATACGCGAAGCCCGAACAAAAGTGTACGATGATTTGATATATCGATGAGAAAAAATATATTTAGCTGTTGAATGACATGAGGTTATATTATCCGAGTAGTAATGCGTACTGCGCCTGTTGGAGAAAAGTCATGTTGTGTGCCGCGGATCCCGCCGGTCTTTCTTCTCTGGTTTACATAATATAATTAATTAGAGAGTGCAAGAGTGTTACGCGGTAGGGACTCTTATTTGTTGAAGAAAAGCTTTTTGTCTGTTGGAAAAAAATGTCGGGTAGTTAACCCTAAACTGTGTGGTTAACTCTTAATCGTTAGGTTAACCCTTAGTCGTGATGTTAACCCTTAATAGTGAGGTTTAGCGTAATCGCAAGGTCTATCGTAAGCGCGATCTAAATGCTTAATCGTTAGGTTAATGCTTAATCGTGAAGTTAATCCTTTTTCGTGAGGTTAACTCTTCATCGTGTGGATAATCCTCTATAATTTGTCACTTCATGTCTCTTTCTCGTCATTTAATAAAGAATATATTATGCCTCTGCCACCCAGTTCATCGCTACATCAAATATACGGTATTCTTCACTTCGCTTAATTTATCATATGCAGCTTTTCTTCCCATTACTCTTTCTCATGAAGGTTCGGTAATAATATAATATATACGGGTCCCGTGAAAGCAGTAATGGTTCTCATCGGCAAACTATTCTAACTTGAAAGGTTTTGTGTCCATTACTTATTCTATTTTGGAAACTAGTTCTGGTTCTTCAATGACAGAGGATCTTAACTCATTTAGAAATTTTACATCATATTTATCGCGTGTTGCGTTTTATATTTTCTATTATTTTTAAATACATTTTATCGGCCCAGAACAATCAACGACTCTAGTAACTACCATTAAGTGTTGGTGTTAAATATGAGCAGTTACTAAGAAGCCCATGGCGACAACAACATTTCTTTGCTTCTTGTAATTCACAATTTTTTCGAAATTAATTTATTATGTTTTTATAGAATCATTGGGAAAAAAGTGTTTTCGTTTTCAATTTTGTGCCAAATCCTATGAGTGAAAAATTGATGTTTTTTTCGCAATGAAAAATCCTGTCATGTTCTTGATATAAGAATGCATGAATTAGATAACTTACTTTTATGCCTCTCAAGAGAATATGACGAGCTTTTTCTAGTTTGAATGTTTTTGCAACTACATAAAAGTATTACCTCGAGCAAAAATGTTTTCGTGTAGATTATGTTTACGTAAGCATTGTATATACATATAATACATTGTATATACATATAATACTCATACAGGTATCGTTATTTTTCATCTATTCAGTCGATAGCTTTGTAGTCTCTGTAAATTTGTTTAGTCTTAAGATATTATCGCTTCTCATTATTTGTTTGAATGATGTATTGAAAATCATTTTTTATAAAGAATTCAGTCTTTAATTTTATAGAGTATCTACTCCGTATAAACTTTTTTTCCAGTGTAAAATATTTATTTGAATCACCAAGCTTTTGTAATGAATGAAAAGCTTGCATTTTATTTCAATATATCCATTTGTACGAGTATAATATGTAGAATTTTCTACATGTTTGTAGAAAATTCTATTATATACTATATATGTATGCTTAAGCTCTTATACTATTTCTTAAACGTTTTAGTTTCACTCCACTGAAACGGAAGACTTGATGGTTCACCCTTTGTCGGAAGGCTTGTCTTTAAAGGCAGCTAACCGTTTATTCGAAGCTTGGCCTTTTATCTTGAATTTCCGCATTAGCGCGCTGGTTATTTCTTCAGAAAGTTAACGATCAATGACAAGTTATTTTCATGAGGATTGTGCTTGGTTATAAACTATGCGACGCTCATTAGGAGTGCGAGGATATGTCGTCTCGCATGGAGGATATGTCGTCTCACATGTTTCATTATCTCGCTTTACTGCAACTTCCTGCCCATCCTGGATATCTCTGTCACTATTTGTTCTAAATGTTTCAGTTAACATGTCACTATTTGTTCGAAAGCACTATTAATATCCAACAGGGGAGCAACCAGTGGTAGGATGATGGATCAGGGCCTATACTTTCAAAAAAAGTTAAGAGATCGTAAGTTCATCAGCCAATCATTGATGGCCTTTCAAACAAAATACACCAATCACAGACAAGAAAATAGAGCGAAAGTATTTACGTTCACTTAGCGTGGTTTGAAAGAATGGCCCCTGGATAATATTCCGAGAGTACGAGAAAATGTACTAGGCAGGCAGCAAAGCCATCTTCATTGTGGTTCATACATATCGAATTGGATTAGAGCTCAATAGAAGAAACGTAATTGAAACACTTTAAAGGTATTCTTCTGAGGTTTTCGTGCATTCAGATTTTCGAAATTTCATTCAGGAATTTCATTTCGAAAAACAATAATATTATCTCTCTTTATTCTATTATTTTGTCTCATTGCCATAACGACTTGACAAATGAACTGGAAAATCAAACTTGTTCCTGATATGAAAAGTAAACATTTCATTCTTCAATAATATCAATTTCGTGTTTATTGCAAATCTGCAGGGCCTCAAATAATACACAAAAGTTGTGTGCATGCAAATGGAACCAACTGACGTTATCTTAACCTAATTCAATCCACATTTTCACAACGCTAAAATTCCTCCTTAAAAATTACCGATTCTTCCTCCCGCCTTCTTCAGTGTATGATGTACATAGAAATTATGTGATCACTTCTATTTTGTTCAATGCTTTAATAGGTTTAGTTTTATTAGTTTAGGTCATACTCTTAATGGCACAGAAGGATATTCCATAAATTTCTGTCACGCGATGTTTTCGATGTCGTCTTCATACGAGTGAGTGACATCCTGTGTATTGTGGATGTGTGATGTATGATGTGCACTAATAACACCACTATTGTATGATGCGCACTATTAACACCACTATTGTATGCGTATGCATAATCTTCTTTTGTATGATTTGAATCGTTAAAGCAACAATATTGTACTAGTGGATTTAGGTTTCTATTGTATGTCAGACGTGTTGAAACCCTTATTGTATGAGTGTCCCACGGCCGATGCTGTTTGATAAGACTTATTAAGACCTAAATATTGTACGAGTAGGCCTAGTCTGCTAAGGTAGGAAAGGATTTACAATAGTCCAAGTGGATCCAATAAATTAGCAACAGATTAGTGAATTAAAACTTATGAACAAAGCTATAGTACTAGCTGTGCATGCTTCTAAAATGTGTCTATTATATGGGCTAAGGTTGCTGTCAAATTAAAACGATATCGAATTCAATTGGCGGATTTATTCTAATAATTTGTGGTGTATTATAAAACGTATTAGAAATTGCGATATTAATCGTTTTTTTCCGGAATCGCTTCATTGTCATTATATCTAAACTCAAACTATACAAACGATTCTGTAGGTGCCGTTTATTTTGTTTATGTTCATGTAAAATTTTCATGTGATATTATCCTTTAAAATTTAGCGCTTGCGTTACCGTTGAACGCGGATTGGTTGCTAAAAGAACGGCTACTTCTTATCTAGTGCATCATTGTAAACAATCTGCCATTTATATAGGTCGAGAAACTATGTAGGACGTTCTATTACAATCATACAGTTAGAAATTTCATGTTTAGATTACGAGATTTTAGCAGTAGTGAGGGTTGAGTGTTTACAACTGTAGTTTTGTGTCTATTTCTGAGAGAACGTTAATGAATGAATGGTGGTAGTAGAATCCTGACCGAATTTATTAATTGTGCTGGAATAACGTGTTATTATCATCATTATGAATACTATTTATTATCTTTAATGTTGAATATTGAACATTCAGTAGAGGTGCTGCTGAGCCCGTAAATGGAACAGTGTTGCGTGGTCACGTTTATCAAACACCAGCTCCTTTACTCCATCATCTAATTATGCCTGTAAATTATTGTATATAAACTTATTTACGAGTTAATGAATTATAATTGACTGGAATTATAATATTTTTTACCTATCGTTCTTCTCATTTTTGGTTGAATTATTTCATGATACGTACAATAATTCCAAATCTGAACGTTTCGTTTTTCTTTACATTCGCCGGTGAATAAAAGATTTCAAATATCGCCGAATCGCACTTATGGTCAAAATATACTAATCAATATGAAATTTGTAAAACCTTTTCATCGTTAAAGTCTTATTTACAATCGCTGCAGTTGTTCAATTCTCTTCTACAGAATCCCGTTATGAATATAAAAAAGTTAATCTGATCGAATAAATCCAGTTAAAAAATTTGACAGTTTCTATATATTATAGAAACCTCATATGACTCCAGTTTGAAAAAAATGTAAAAAATTGTTTCAAAATTGAATCTCTGAAAATATGCTAGAACACGGTATTATTTCAATAGATCCAAATAGACCAGAAAAAATCAAACATTTGAGACTGTTCCTGATGAGTATTGAACGCAACCTGTAGTCGACGCCGAAGTCTCAGCGCGAACTTGCCGCGAAGGAAAGGTCCATAGGAGATTAGGGCTTCTCTCTTCTCTGCCCTGCAGCCAATATCCTAGAACGTCTTGTGCTCCTATATTTCTTAGGATATCTCACCACCGTCCCCTCGCAACATGGTTTCAAACCGGGACACTCCACAGTCACTGCCCTCATCCCGCTCGCGCACCAGATCGCGACGGGTTTTAACTCTCGGCGCCCTCCAGCCGTCACAGTCGCTGCTGCGGTCGACCTCTCGAAAGCTGTCGACAGTGTCGACCACCCTCTCCTTCTAAGCATGATAGCGGCCTCAGACCTACACCACAACCTGGTCCGCCGGCTGTGCTGATACCTCAGCGGCAGGCAGGCATCCTGCCTCTACCTCAGAACACAATCTCCTTTTAGAGCAATTCACTCGGGAGTTCCCCAAGGCTCGGTCATCTCGCCGGCCCTCTTTAGCCACTTCATCTATGATATCCCAGTGCCGGTCCCCAACATTGCCCTCATACGCGGACGACCTTACCATCTTCGTGTCGTCCCCGAGGCTCGACGCTACAGAGGCTGACCTCGCCGTGCTCCTACGGAGCGTCTCAGACTGGTCGGCTGACAAGAAACTGGGCGTGGCTCCTGGCAAGTCCTCGATCACGCTCTTTACCCCAGACACTCACCAAACCCGATCCCACCCATCTGCCACAATTTGCAATGGTTTCATCCCCTTAGATAAAACCCCCAAAATCCTAGGCGTCACCAGGGACACGCACTTCACGTTTTCCCCTCATGTCAGAGCCATGGCCACGAAGACGACGGGATCTCTTCGCATCTTAACAGCCCCTTACCGGCACCAACTGGGGCTTCTTCAAGGAGGACGTTATTGCCACGTACCGAACCATCACGCGCCCAATCCTCAACTACGCGGCCCTCATCTGGTACCCTGTCGCCTCACGCACTGCAATAGCTAGCTTTCAAAGTAGACAAAACTGAGACTAGCCACCAGCTGCCTCAAAATGGCCCCTATCGCCCATCTTCCCCAGGAGACCGGCATCCTTCCATTGTCCGCTCATCTGGACCTGGCTTGTGCCCAGTTCCTCGCCAGCGCCCTCACGCCCTCATTCTACATCGCTTCTGCTCCCCTCGGGGACCGCCTCATGAAAGCCTCCATCCAGTCGAGGTTCGGCCACCTTGTCACACCATTTTTGGCAAGTGGTATCATGACCGCCGGTGCCTATGGTGAGGCCAAGAGCTCCCTCCGCAGGGAGATTGCCCCCCGCGTTGCGGCGACTGACGTCATCAACGCCATCCTCGCAGCCCCACCACTGCCGATTGCATCAGTGGAGACCTTCACTTCCTCGCCCCTACCGCTCAGCGTCATCCCAGCTCCGCTCGGGATACTGCAGCTCCCTGGGCGTCCTACTTCGCCAGGATCGGACGCTCCCCTAGCTCCGCCTGCCCGGAGTCCGGAGATCCCCTCCAGTCCGTCCAGCATCTCTTCGCCTGCCCCGCCTTCCCCATGTCCCTCAGCGTCTCCTCACTGTGGGACAGTCCCGTGGAGGCAGCTGAGCCTCCCCCGGTGAGCGTGAAGGTCGCAACTAACAACAACAACGAGGTAGGGCAGACTTGTCCTCGCTCTCAACGCTGATGCTCAGCGCCCCATCGTTCGGTTCATATTCGCTTAACATTTAACTTTCTGTGCACCGAGCGGGCGTCGAAGGTTAGCTTCTAAATTCCTCTTCCATTAACCTCCGTGGCTGGACCAAGCCTGACCGTTCGCCTTTCAGATGAACTGTCGACGTTAGCGTTTAGGTAGGTGGCAGGATGACATATTAGGTGGAGTGTCATTGTTTTTGCTGCCATGTTTGAACTATCAAATATTCATCCTCTATGCGGTTTCTGATTTGTATAAATTAAGATTATAAGACATCTCTATTGTTTATATCTGTTGTCTCAATTAAAAATATTAATTCTGGAGCCTAAGGATTTGCCATTCCTGTTTTGATTGGTCATCAATGTGATGGTATAATCTAGCGACTAGCATTAATCTAATCTCTCCGTCACGGATACATTTACCGTCGTCAATGCTATTCGTACCTAGAGGTTTGGGACCGAGAAGTTCCGTCAGTCACGAAAGTGTTGAGACATCTTGGATCTCTTTACTCTGTAAAGAGCCTAATCGTACCAATTTAAATTCATTACGAACTATACGTATTCAAAATAACCCATGCTCAGTTGCTCACTGCTCAGAAAACCGTACTATGTTGGCTTGGGAGTTTGGGACTCAGCGTAAGTAACTGTCTCTGCACCGACCCAGTTCGTTCCACAAGCATGGGACTTGACCGCGAGTCCGCGTCAGTGGCTATTGCCGAATGCCGATACGTCTGCTGACGAGTGACGGATGCTTAGTGACGTCAATCACGTCATTGTCTATTAACTGCGATGCTCTATCGTAGAATTACTAATTAACAGTTAGCCATTATTTTTTTACCACCTTTCATTTTTTCTCTCATTGCGGAGGTTTTTTTTTTTAAAATGCTCAGTCCTCAGAAGTACTGACTTGGAAAATTATGGTGGTAGAAAATAATTGTGTGCCGTGTGGTAATAAAATCATCTGCTTGCTGTATGAGCCTATGAGGATCCTAGTGCTACGCACAAGTTGAAGGGTTTGATATGGTAATCATGTAATGGTGCTAAGATTTCAAGTCTGAAGTTCTGAATATATATTTCTCCATAGTGTCCAATTACTGTCCATACCTAGGATACCTTTAGGCTTTAGCTAGATAGTCTTCTTGAACGCATTTATATTAACGTGCAGACTAATGAACTGGAGGAGTGGAGGTCAACTGTCCTGTGGACTAGGTAATCAACTGGAAGAATGAAAAAAACTCCTGTAACCACTGGTGGCCCAGTGGTTACTGTTCAGACTTCAGAGTAAAAAGATTGGCATTGGTGCAGAATGCAGACTGCATAGTGGCAAAGCAGAGAGTTTTTTAGACTCTATCTCAAGTTCATTTTTGAGTCCTATAAGTAGACCAGAAAAGTATCATGGATACCAGCATTATCATACTTAAGAAATTGGTTAAAATCTTGAGTAAATGAGGAAATTAAAAATGAACTGATTCTAAAAAATCTCTGGTTTGTCACTATGATGCAGAGAGACGCAGGTTTGATCAGTAATAATGATCACAGCTCTGAGCTCTGATCTCTGAGTCCGTGCACCAGTTTCTGAAATTCTGGTCAGAAATTGGCAAGGAGGCTGGGGGGTTAAGCAGCACAGCACAGCAGAATTGTAGCAGTGAGTTGCAATATTCAGACTGCAAAAGGCTGTGAATATTCTGTGATGTTAAGAATTGGCAACACTCCTATCCTGTGGGCTACTACCTAAAACTAAATGCTGAAACTGCTATTAATAATATCATAAATGCTTTTTACACTGTAGTTTGTAGGCAGCTCAGCTCAGCAGCTGCCTTGATGGATTTTCAGGAGATCCTGATGTTTTATCTGAAGCAGGACATGGTTACTGCCTCTGGACTCTGCTCACTCTGGTTAGCCTTGTTGACTACTGTCAACCGGCCAGTCTGTAGAGTATGGCACAACATAGGTCGAGGACGCCATTATTCTGCCCAAAAGACACCAAGGCACCATCTAATCGGACGGTGGACGCCATTGTTTGCAGCGAGTGGACGGCAAGGACTCTAGAATTGTAAATTGGCAGGAAGATTCTAGCTAATATAAGGGCGACAATGAAACTGTTAACTGCAAAATAAACGTAAGTTTAGAATTGTAGTAATAGTACCTAGTAGTAGTAGTAGTAGTAGTAGTAGTAGTA
>NW_025941920.1:0-368 GCF_000764305.2 Hyalella azteca | reverse complement strand
TTACTACTCAGATTATCAATAGTTTACCAAATTTGAGCCTAAAAGCGGAGGTTTATTCTGCTGATAATCAATTGATAAATACAACAACATTAGATGCTTCTAACAAAGAAAATGCAACACTTTCTATCAATCTAAAAAATTCCAAATTGTGGAATATTGAAAATCCGTATCTCTATCAAGTAAAACTATCTTTGATGGTAAATGAGAAAGTGATTGATACCTACCATCAAACTTTCGGGATAAGAACTATTCACTTTGACGCTGAAAATGGTTTTACGCTCAATGGAAAAAGTATTAAATTAAAAGGTGGCTGCATTCATCATGACAATGGCCCTTTGGGGGCAGCAGCTTTTGATAGAGCCGAGGAA
>NW_025941919.1:0-23892 GCF_000764305.2 Hyalella azteca | reverse complement strand
TTCTGGCATTCATTTAATTATTACGATATGAGAGCAGGTAATTCAAAAGTAAAGTATTTTTGCAGATGAGCTCATAACCGCGCGCATCGTTAGGGGGTTAGTTCAATTATTAAACAATACAATAAATTGGCTAAAAAATTTCTTGTTTTTTCATGAAATAATATTCATCCAGACTGGAAACGGCGAAGTCTTCGTTGCGTTGCATTTGACATTTCAAACATCTGATCATGCGGGCTAAAAGCAAGACAAACATGCCGTCAGCGAATGGCTGCTTGGCACATTCTAGATCCACCACATGAGACGAGGCTGCGAAAACTCACGGTATCGTGAACGTTACTTTCAAAACAAACCCAAATAAGATTAAAACTGACAAGGCACCAATTATGTTGGGTCCATTCAATAAATAAACACATCAATAAAGCCTTCGGTGACCCCATGCATTAAACCGATGATCCTACAGAATGGGCGAGTATATATGATAGATAAAAAACTAAATTAATTAAGCAAGCTTCATGAACAAAATATAGAAATATAAACTGTTTGTTCTTTTTACAGTATTTTTAAATTATAAATTAGGACTTTACTTTCAAAGTCTTTCTAAGTGGTGGATCTTGAAACTATGGTGAGGTATGGAGCGAGTTTGAACAAGGTCACCGCGGAGGTGACATGAAGCGCTGAATGAGAAATTATAGGGATACAAACATCTAACTGCTAATAAAATCATATATTCCACCACGTTCCCTAACATCTTTGATAAGTTATTTCTCGTGCCGCGCTGGATGTTTCATTAATGAGCTTCTTTGTCGTTCATCCCAGTGACATTCATGGCTCGAATTGGGCATTGTTTCGACCAACGAACCCAGGTTTCTTAAATTTGTAATTTTTTTGAAAAATCCATTGAAAATTTACACATTTCCAAATTACCATGTAACGCGCTGCATCATTTACCCATTATAGCCTAATCATTATTTGTATTAAATTTGCATGTGAAAATACACATTTGCTACGAAATAAACTGTTTACTGTCGTCTTCGTTTCAGTTCCTGATAATACGACAGCTACAATAATTTTCAAAATCCACCGACTGAAAGCAAGTCTGTGCTAAAATGGGACTCTTGTATTTTCTAAACAATGTTATCAATAAGATAAATATAAATGAACTGACTAGGAATTTGCAAAGCGAAACAAATCTGAAATTTTCCGTGTATTTTGTAAATAAATAATTTCATCAACTGAACTTAACAGTGAACAGTGGACTTGTGAACAGTGGAAAAATCGTGTAATATATCAGTGCATTCGTAACACTCTACAGGATTGATTTATCTGTTATTAATATCATACATAGACTGTAGATCAATTTCAAAGCTCATGTTCAGAATCGTGGCTCATTTATGTATGAATATTATACAGTAGGGTAACATGGGGCAGCGGCCCCCCCCTTTTTTAAACCAAATTTTCGATGAAGTTTAATTTGATACGAGGTAGTTCTTTTTTTTTGTTTATAGTTACAACTAATAAGGAATGTATACTGTGAATTACACGGCCATGGCTTACACGGGGAATTACACGGCTTGGGGCAAGGCACCCACCCCTGGTCCCTTTACCCTATTGCATATTTTTTGCTTAAAAATGATAAAACAACACTTTACAGTTCAAAATAAGAAAAATGTAATACAAATATTACATTCATTCATTTATTAACAACTTAAAAATCATATCCTTAATTTGAAAAAAATATATCCGTGGCTTAAAAAATGTATCACTGACGTGAAAAAATTTTCCTTGACATAAAAATATATATCCTAGGCTTGAAAAACATATCCGCCATAAAAAATCATCCTTGACATGAAAAAATGTATCCATGACTAGAAAAAATATATTTACTTGATCAGAAAAAACTTCGCACCAGTTCAGTCCAAAATCCAGATGTCATGTGCAGGGAATTCGTACTTAATCTTGATTTCAGCCAACACCATAAAAACTCATCAACTTTTGGCTCATTGGTGTTAGCTGAAATAAACTTTTGGCAAGGCATGAGTGAATAACTCGATAAGGAGTCAAATACGCATGACTAGAAACTAGAACCTGCTGCCTAGAGGCGGCAAAACAAAAAATCATACAATATGAAGAGTAATTTATGATTCAAAAAGCTAGTCATAGTTTTGAAAAAAAAGCAATGACTGAAAAACTTGAACTCAAAATTATTCCTATATATAATACTTTCAAAATATAATTCACAGTAATTCACGCACGTAGTAAAATAAAATTCACACATACGTGCGACGCGGAGTTTCATCACGTGTGCGAAGAGCCACCAACTGCAGGTGAGGCGCATTTAAAAATATTTAACATTTAAAACATGTAAATATTTGAGCATTTATTTATCCAATTAGCATGATTTGGAATCAACATAAGTGAACAACGCAACAACTAGGACACGACGGAACAACTAGGACCACATGCTAGAAATTTGAACACAATTTGCGCAGGATATGAAATAAAAAACATCGACACATAATAAGCATTTGAAAGCAGAAGCTTAAACTTAAAGATCTGAATATTCAGATTATGAAAACATGAATGCGTTTTATGCTCCCCAGAGTAGCAATTGCAACCTCCCCTTTCACGGCGGTGGGCAACCAGTGCCTGAGCTTTGAAAACGCAAACCATATCAGTCATGGCAGATCTCGAGAAATATCTGCCAGGTGGATGGAGACGACCAGGTTACATTTGATAACTGCGAGCAGTTCAGCATAGTTGCTAACTACAACCTGGAGCATAGTAAATAACTAAATAATTTATAGTGTGTCATTTAGAAGTAAAAATCGCTAATTACGAGAAAAAAATGTGAATAACATCGTTTGCATGGAAGCCACTACCCAGACTGAGGACACTCGCAAACGATCATAATGCACGCAAACTAACTTTGAATAATATAATTCCTCTTGGATACTTGCATTGCTACTTAACTATTTTCCAGAAAGTAACATTATATCCGTGCTCATTGATTAAGCTTTACCTGATGATCGAGTTACGTGACTAAAGTCGTGAAGGATAAGTAAGACATATGTATGTGTCTTATAACGTATCTTATGTACGGGGTGGTTTTACATGACGATACAGAGATATAAGCTACGGCGTCGACCGTAAGGTCGGAGAACTCAACCGACACGTTACATCAAGGAGCGCTTATCAACTACTACGGGGGTCTTACTTTAGGTTGCTAGCCCTTATATAGCATTCGCTTCCGCCCACAACTAAGGTCTTGATCGCGTGATCTATCACGTGTCTTCCAGATGCTGACTCATGTCATCAATCTCTATTGTATGAGGGCGCGTATGGTGCTGGTTTCATATTTTTGTGGGCATTCACTTTCTTCGTGGAGCACTTTTCCAACGTCTGTGGGTTTCCGGTAAACTTTAGTGACATAAGAATTATCCTCTACTTGGAAGTCTTGAACTAGTAAATCGAGAAAGGGCAACGTACGATTTTGTCCAAATTCATATGTGAACTTTAAGACTGAATTGAGTTCTAAAGCCGCGCGTAGCGAGCATGTGGTTTATGTCACGGGCAACGACAAAGATATCTTCGACGTATCTACAGAAAAGCGCAGGCTTGGTCTGATTATCCAATAACACTCGATTTCCGAATTCACACATGTAGAATTCGGCGAAAGTAGGGCCTAAAGGACTGCCCATAGCTACACCGTTAATTTGTTGATATATTTTGTTATCGGGTGTCCGAAAATATTTATCGATGCAGATACCCATCGATACGCGTAAACTTCCATACACTTATAGTCAATGCCATTGAACCCATCCTTCAGAGACGCCATTGCTTTTTTAGCCTTTACGTGTAGGTTTACGTACTGCTCGATGTACTTCTAAAACACTATTCTTTAGGATATAGTCGCACATGCGTTATATTATTAGGTGTCTGTCCATACATCTTCAGTCCTCAGAGCGAAATTCAATGAATATATTACGAGTATATTCTGGTCAGAATTATTATTAAAATTCTACCTCCCGATTCGCTAATCGTTATGCAACAATAGAACATTCATTTAATCAGCATTATTTATTTATGCTACAGGTTCGGATTTTATCAGAGTCTTGAAACTCGTTTACGTTCACAGCCCATTGTAAAACTTAAAGATTCGGTTAAGTTACCGCACCAAAGAGTTATATAATTACACGACATGGTAAAAATATGCAAAATGTCGCGAATCCATGCCACATCTACCATAATCAATCCGATAACTATTGCGGTCAACTGTCAAAATTGTAAAATTACTCTACTTACGAATCCCTGGCTTTGCTTGGAATTTTCAAGCTATCCAAACCTCGTAAATCAACTCAAAATGCCTTTCTTGTGGATCGGGGATTTTCCAGTCACTGTATTCGACTTCTGCTGACTCATATACGGAGGGAAATTAATTTATATAAAAACTGCGTAACGGTGATACCGCATTAACTATTCACTTGTGACATAACAACAAAATGAACATTTACAATCGTTTATTAAAAGCCTTGGTAATGAGCAATAACGAGCGCAATTAAATGAATCGCATTACCTATTCACTTGTGACATAACAACAAAATGAACATTTGCAATCGTTCATTAAAAGCTTTGGTAATGAGCAATAACGAGCGCAATTAAATGAACCCTTAGTTCAGAAGCTAACGTTACTTACTTCTACTCTATGCGATCTCGTAGCCCACTTCAGAAACTTGCCCAGACGCTAATTCATTCAAAATCAGCCCGTTTGTTATTTCTAACCAACGTTTTTAAGCCATGCTAACTTCAAACTTAAACATCAAAGCTCGTCTCTAGCACAAAAATCTTAACATCATTAATATTCACAATAAAATAGATAAATTGGTACACGTACATTTCGCTGCTGCCGTATATGTCAATCAATTTAATTGATGACTGCTAGCATTATATTTTTAAAGAGCGAACATATAACCCAAATGGGAGACAACAGTATTTAAATTTTACAGGATTTGTTATAATCTCTTGTAATTACAGCTATTCATTCATTAGTTGGATGTTCATTTTTGAGAACGACGTTAAATTTAGGATTTCTAACTTCACAGGATTTAATTTTCGGCTTATGTTACAATGAGTCAATGACCTTTTTGATTTAGAACCTTAATGTTCTTCATCATAGGTAATTTAATTATAACGACAGGTATATTAGTTATAACGACTTTTCTCAGTGAGCGGGATCAGTGCCCACTGACGTATGAGCGGTGGCGATCAAGCACCGCGGTACATGTGCATCCTACCAATTTAACTAATTTACTTTCCGATTTTTATCTCTTACTTTCTTCTTTTTACTTTCTTCTTTTATCTCTTTCTGATTTTTATCTTTTTTATTTATTTTGATCTTACATCTTTATAAAGATCAAAATGGCTATGTTCTACATGGGAACATGCTAGTTCGTTGGCAATAATTGTAGCAAAATCACCAGTTAGATGGCCATTCGCTGTATTAATTATGCAGTATTATTAATAAGATGACTCAACTTATAGTCTGGCGATCCTATTAGATGCCTTGACAGTTGCTGTTGGNGACTGCCATCGACAGTCGCTGCCACATCGCTGCCACCTTCTCACGACACTGCTGATTTGTAGAACGCTCGCACACGCCCTCAGCTGAAGCACAGCGCCGGCCCTTTCGTAGTCGCTCGTAGTCGCCCTCAGCTCTGCATGTTCGTACTGGATTCCAAAGATCGCAAAAAAATTTCAAGGACGCTTCAAATTTCTCTGCGTCAGTCATAGGTTCAAATAAGAAAATCTTGACGTTGCAGGTAAACACCAAAACGCGCCAGTCATAAGTTGAATATACAGTTTTCGGCTGCTGTAATAGTGTGATTAGTAGATGAAGGTCTTCTTGGATTCCGTTGATCACACGTTTTAATGTGTATAAACATAGCAGAAACGATCCGTTGAAAGGCTTGACCGCACGAAAATAACTATGCGACAGTGTTGCTATAGTCACAAATACTTCACTCCACCGTATTTAAAGTCTCACAATTATAGTCAAGCAGTCGAATTTCACTTTTAGGAAAACACGGCTATTATCGCATTATTCGGGTGCCACTTGTCCGTCTTGATAGATTATTGATTATTGTTGCACCTCGTGACTGGAGAGATTATCTGTATAAAGGGTGGTATTATGTGAGAGTTAAAACAGATATAAGCGAGTGCTAGCCAGGCAGGCAGAGCACTCTAGCGACGCTTTACATCGCGGAGCGCTTATCAACTACTGCGGGGGCCTTATTTAAGGTTGCTAGCCCTTATATATAGCCTTCGCTTCCGCCCACAACTAAGGTCTTGATCGCGTTATTTATCACGTGTCTTTCAGATGCTGTCTCATGTCATCAATCTCTATCAGGTCAAGTAAATATTACGTCTCAATTACATACAATTATAATGAGACGCCAGATTGACAGGACAATTAAACAATTTGGACGGATTTGCAGTACATAGACCGGTACTGGGTGAGTGGCTACTTTAAAGACTGGGACACTGAGTACTGGTTTTGGCTCGACGGTCCCTCGATCCCTATGAGAGTTCCGTTGTGGGGGCAGGTCAGATGGCTGATGACAGATTTTTAGAACTGGTAGGGACTCTAATAACAAGAAATCAATAGTAGCGCGGATGGTTCCAATTTATTCACTAATCGATTCATCCTTACCCCTATAACAAATTTATTAGAACGCGAATTAACATGTGTTGCATAAACGATTATTTCTTCATTGACTACATATTTAATTAGGAAAATCTGTAAACTAGCATCTTTTGTAAACAAACTGTCAGTACGACATCATCGGTATTCATTACGATAATTCTAATTTATAAGACGAAAGTCTTTGTCTGTACTTACCTCTAGAAAAAAAATAACGGATAATAAATATTATTTCTCAAGCATCATCATATCTATCAAATTGACTGATATTTTTTCTCTAGGTTAGTTTTACGTCGGAGAATTGCTCCTCGGCAACCCGCCAGTCGAGCGGTGTCTGGAACTCGGTTATGAATATCGGCATCGGTTCAACGATCTTGACTGCCTAGAGTTGCGCCCGCGGCTATGCATGGCATCTCCAGTTGAATGACTATGTAAATGTGAGAAAATCAAATTTTCGTGGTATAATCATATTTGATTAGTTCAATGATTCAGAGCAATACCATTCAAAAGTAAATAAACTCGTGCACAAGAGACCACAAGAAAATATATCGTAATCTGGATTTAAATCAGGGCATCATTGCATATGTCAGCATTCTCTAAACAAATTCGAAATAGAATGTAGGTAATGTACGCCAAAAACATGTATTTGCTCATAATTACACGTATTGCAAAAAAAATTTTGGTGCTGCTCTTGACGCTTCATCTGTGAGCCCTTCGATCTGTTGTACCCTAGGATTATTTTGCTTGAACCTACCCTTAACTATTATATTTTGATACAAGATTAATTTCAGAGTAAATTATTATACAAAATAATAAAATTTTTACATAATAGAATCAATTTCGTATTCGATTAATCAGGTTTCGTCTCCCCTCTCCCGGTCGGCCAACTCCATTTCATTCACAGCCGTTCTATACCCGCAAGTTTGTGAGTCTGCGACAGAATTTGACGGAACGTGAAACTTTACAATACTCGACACAGTCTTTAACTTGTGATTTTCTCAATTTTTCGACTTGTTTTTGATTCTTCCAATGTACAATGACATGACAGAGAGGAAAAAACTAGTCGGAAACGCCGCTAGTTCTGCTAGGCAAAATGCAAAGACCGAGTCATAAAAAGTGCGAGAAGAATTTTGAAAATTTGCTAGCTTTTCCTGGCCAACATGCATCGATGATTCAATAGTCACCTGTAAGCTCTGTGGGTATTTCATTTGCAACAGTTGTGTGAAGTTGAGCAATGCAGAAAGAGCAGTTACTCGAAGAAACGAGGTAGTGCACTGGCATTGTCAGGACTGTCAGCAATCAGCACATTGTGAAGTAAGAAGCGAAAAACTTTGTGGAAGAGAAGGGATCTTCCATGTCCACAGGCTTTAGAGCCGAAAAGGAAGAGACTCACATGAAAGAGCTGGGCTTGTTTCGTTTAGAATTAAGCTCGTTACGGACAAAGGTAGTAGAAATTGAAGCTCATTTTATAACAAAAATAAAATAACGATAACCTAGAGCAGTGGTTCCTAAATTTTTTCAGCCTGGCGTCCCCTTTGGCTCCCCAGTGAATCTCTGGCGGTCCCCCCTCCCGACAGACACATATAAAAACAAACACCTCTTTCTTGATATTTAGTATGCTGCAATTATAAAAGAGAAAGGTTCAACACAAATGTGTATTTCACAAATAGAACCCCATTTAATAAACCAATATATTTTTTACAGTTTTAACTGTTTCAGCACTAGAAATTCAGGACGGCTTGGACAAATTTACGGCCGGACTCGTGGTTGGTCTCGCGGCCGGTCTCACGGCCAATCTCCAAATTCAGTGACCAAGGAATATCTCCCAAACTAAAGAACGCAGCTCTATAAAAATTGGAACACGTATTCATTAGGACCTAACGGTGATGGCACTTCTTCGCAGACAAGTGAGAGAGTTACTGCTGACTCTGCGTTCATCGCTGATTGTTGTGGTAAGGTCCTCAGCTTTTGTGTGAATACATCGGCAAGAGGCTACGACCGGAAGACGCTGCCAACTGTAAACCGCTGCTGGTGAGTGTGAATCGGAACAAAGTCATATATAATCACGTATCTCGATATTCTTTAAAATTTCTGGTTAAGTAGAAATCTACTTAATCGCCTCAGCACAAATTGGCTAGGAACTACTTTACCGTAGATAGCATGGAAGTTCGTGCGAATCATAGTTTTGTTATCGCCAATTGCAATCGCATCCATGTGGCGTATTTGAGCGCCGTTCCCACGTACATCGATGGGGCTACGTGCAAACAAATTACATACACGCTGACGTGATTTCATCGTAAGAGCTGCAGTGACGTTGTGTCATCACAAGAGCTGCTGTGACGAGGTCACATCATTAGAGCTGCTGTGACGAGGTCTCATCATGTGAACTTCAGTGACGTGGTTTCATAATATGAGCTGCAGTGACGTGGTCTCATCATAAGAGCTGTAGTGCATGGTTACCATTTAGTAGGATATAGTAGGTATAGTTTTTCATAATAAAAATTAACTTTCATCGTCGTGGCACTTTTTTAGCTCGGTAACGTTGATGCACCCAGCACAAGAGTTCACGGAATCGTTCCACAAGTTTTTTTTTTAAACTGAGCGCATTTCATTTTCACATTAATAATTTGCCTTCGTCCTTTCCATTGATAATGTTAGGGAACATCTTCAATTTGATCAAATCAGTAATTATCATTTGGTCGTAACAATTTGTCAACTGTGATTTAGAGTTCTCGGCATTTTAGGTTCTGTATAGAACCGGGATTTATTCATTTTTGGTTAAGAGATCGAGAGGAATACAAGATCACGACGTAATTATACAGTCATATGTTACCAAATATATTATGAACACTTATGCGTATCTGAACTGAAACCTTTGCATGACGGTATTCGCGATACAATGAAAAAGACTTACTGCGCAGTTTCCCAGAAATATTAGAAGCGTGGGAATCACCGCAATCTGTGCAGGCCAATATTGAAGTAGCTACAGTGGCCTCTCCTTCAGTGGCTGCCAAGGTGAGGTCGGAAAAGCACAACAATCAAGTGTCAGGGTGCAAGAATTGGTAGTTGTCCCATTACATCTCCGATATTATCGACTTCTTCAATATTTCCAGGTAAATCTACATTTTACATTGGCTTTTATTCCTATGCGAACGTACTCAGCATTGAAAATTTTTAATTATCATGAAATGGGGAGAGCACTATATCATATGAGTAATATATCTGTTGAGAATATTTTATTAAGTTCAATCATTACAAAAAAATTGTTCTGATGTTTTTGAGAATTCTTTCTTATAAAAAAATTCACAAATACGACAAGTTCATTGGAAGCCGTGAATTAGTGTACCCATTTAGTTAACCCTGGTGTCACACTTTAATGCATCGATGAGATCGATCGCATTGCGTTTTAACTGTACATTATTTAAATAACATGATACGGCTGCAATTTCTTCCCCAGGTAATAATTCTCACTGAACCGCGATGTGGCAAACTCGTCTAGCCACGGCATCACTGCTTCTGGTCGTTGGTAAGAAGGCTTCGGACCAGCACTTGCTTCAGTTCAATTCAAATTTTGTTTTAAAATATTTTTTCTACTTTGCGAAATAATTTAATCTGATCGATAAAAACAAAGTTTTGGCGCAAAACATAGCTATGTTTTTGCAATTTCAATCGTAAACTTTAAAGTTTTTCAATATTCATACAGTGCCTAGCTGTAAAAATAGTACTATGAAAGCACATGATAAGTCAAGCCTTTCACGCTGAAATTATGCACTTATATGATCATCCCCTCATGGGTGACTTCTGGCGTGTGTCTGTGCTTGCCAGAAGTCCTATGGGATTTCGTGCTCCTAGGGGGATTGTTCCTGAGCGCCCCACCGCTGAGCTCGCGGTGTCTGACTGCAGGTCTCAGTTGTGGGGTTAAGTTATTATGTAGGCAGGATTCCTTACATTAAGTTATTATGTAGGCAGGATTCCTTACATTTCCCTTCTCTGTCTCTCTCGTGCGGGCGACCGACGCCCCGTGTAGGCGACTTCTTGTTTGAGTGTCTTAGTTTGTGTTGCTTTTCACCTGTTCCTCCTTGTCACTTCGTCTCTTTGAGATGCCAACGCTGCTTATTTAGAGCCAGCTTAATTAAGCGGGTTGGATATTTGAGACCTTTCGCTCCTTGTGAGCTATGATAAATTTTAGACTTTGAATGACTGAGACCTTCCGCCTTGCTGACGATATTATCTTTTGACCTTCGATGCGAAATAACCTGATAGCTGACGCGCTAGAAAACCGTGCTGCTAATACATCTCTCAATTATTGATCTATCAATGCATTTTACTGGCAATCATTTGATCGTTTCGATCTAATTCTACGCATTAAATTCATCATCCCAGCTAAACCATCTGATCATTTGGATTTTTTATTTATATAAACTAAATCGATAAATTCAGCGCACGCACTGAATTGCCCTGAGAATTACGATGACATCGGAAGCGGCTGCGTGCTCGCCCCGCTGGAGTTTTTGCCCGCGCTCGAGGCCCAGAGCCTCTGTCACGAATTACGTACCCTTACCCTTACGTACCCTTAGGGTACGTACACAGTGAAAGCAGGTTGCCAGCGTGCTGGTTACCTGCTGAGGCTGGCGCCTGGAACAAGCGCTAGTGGGTGTTCACAGAGGAAGCAGGAAACCTGCTGCTACCTAATCAGTGCTCTGGGTGAGGAAGTGTATTATTAGTGTATTTTATTATTGTACTTTATTAGTGAACTTAATTGGTGCACAAGTGTATTTTATTAGTATTTTTTATTAGTGTATTTTGTTGGTGTATTTTATTAGTGTACTTTATTAGCATATTTTATTGGTGTATTTTTATTAGTGTATTTTTATTAGAGTATTTTATTGGTGTATTTTTATTAGTGTATTTTTATTAGTGTATTTTATTGGTGTATTTTTATTAGTGTATTTTATTAGTGTATCCATGTTTTTACAATAGGCTTATCTGAGGTACGAAATAATTCATAAGAAACAAAGAAAATGGAGAGTTTAAAGGTACAACTAATTAAAAAATGACCATATGCCAAGCAGGTTGAGCAGATTGCAAATCAATTCTCTCTCACTCAATCTATTGACTTTAGTGAATTTTTGTAGAGATTCCTAGAGGTCGCTTAATACACCGGAAGAAGTAACACCAGAATTAATGTTGCATGAGTTATTAACTAAAAGATTTAATCAATCCGATGAGTGTAAGAGAAAAAGGTGAATTCGCATTACGTGCCCTCACACATGTGGGCGCCGCATGTGCTCCAATACGCAAACCATATTCTACTCGATAATTGCCCATACAATAACGCTCAAGCTCCAACTGTAAAGGTTTAAATGCTTCTTTGATTCAAGTGCACATCAAAAACAGCTTTCAGTCTTACAGCTTATAAGTTCCAACAATGCGGGGGTATGTGAAGGTCTACCTCCCGCACCCCATCCAGGCAGAGCATTAGCCGTTGCAGCAATAGCAAGGTGCCAGTTTAAAACTAACAGAGAAGCAGCACGCAGTGAAGAGTGATCAATTCTTATCAAAAAGGTTGAATAGTTTTGTCTCCTTCAGAGAGATTTAAACGATTTGATTGTAATGACCATTGCACTTGTAGACATTGAACAGGATGACAATTAATATCTTGAGTGCTTGTGGAAGTGTTTTCTTGATTTCGAATTGTCTGGAGAATACTGTCTTCAAGCCCACAAAATAATTATGGCTCTAATAATAGAAATGTTCACCTTTGCGCATATGTCTGCTAGAGCGGCTATATAAGTAGCTCTTGCAGATATGCTTTAAGTTGAAATTTCCAAGCATCCCTAGGGTCGACAGCTTAATTATTGAAGATTGCAAAAGAACGTTCGTAATTTTCGGGTGCCTCTGAAAACTAGTCCAGGGGCCGTATTATCAAAATTTCGTAACTTTTTGTACTTCCGACAAAAAGTTACGTGTTACGTAAGTGCACCCTAATTTTGGCATTATCAAAACATTCGCACGTAAGACTTAGCTAAAAGCGTACTATCAAAACCATCTGGCCAACTGACCAATCAGAGGCTTTGGATTTGTTTACATTCTGTGAACTTCGATGCCGGGAATCGATGCCTTCGATGGTATCGACTATCGAATGCTGTCTGTCGGTATTGCTCCTTGTTGGCCCAGAAAAAGCCGTTCTAAAATAGTTGTGAACTCTTTTTAATAAACACCGTGAGTTGAAGAAGAAATCTGTGTACGGAGCTAAAAATTATGGTTGGCAGAGATATAAAGTACCGACAAGAAGGAATGAATGAATTGAATTTTTGAAAATGAATGAAGAAATTTGTGAACATTTTTGAAAAAATTAATTGAATTTTTTTCCAGTATCACTGTTTAGCACGATCACATATTTTGATCGTGCAAATGTTGCACGATCAAGTAGTGGACCCATCACAAGTAGAGCCATCATTCTATGCGTGTATAATCCGCGCTGTCGGATTGTTGACAAAATTCTATCACAAGTCAAGGTGTTGCTACTTGCTAGTAAATCAATAGTTTCCTATCGCTTTAAAAGAAACTCTAAACTTGTGCGGAACTCCACTTACGACAACTCCGAGCAGGCGTACAGTTACGTTACGTATCTTCCCGCGCAAATGTTTTGATAATACCACCTCTAGAGTTACGTCATCAAGTCAGCACTTACGCCACTCGTAAGTCGATTTTGCGTACTTACGAAGTTTTGATAATACGGCCCCAGTGCGGTACAAGAACGTTCGAGCTGCCTTAACCGTCGTGTCAATGTGAACTATAGCGTACAAGGAGGCAGGGAGAACGTGTTTAAACGGGATCCCATTTGTGAGCAACTTATTTGATTTTACATTGCTATTTCACATTACTATTGTATATTCTGCCATAATTTTGGTTATCAATCCAGGAATTTAGAGTGCAGTTGATAATTTGAAAGCTTGAAATGAATTTCATTTTAGAGCTCAACTCTTCAAATGCAGAAAAAATCGTTGACTCCTGTGAAGTGTGATCGGGTAGCTGCTTACTGCAATCAAGCTACTGCGGTAACTTGAATTTGTTAAGATTAACACTCAATTTTCTATTGTGTTGTCTTCCTTAAATTATGACGTATTTGACTGGAAAATTTTAATTGTGAAGGAAAATTGGTTAGTTTTTCCTTCAAGTATTTCTTATGATGTAGTTGTATAGTGTATCTTTCACCATCAATTTTTTGAGAACACAGCAATTTTACGATGCAAGTTCTTCTTTCGACAACAATAGAAGATTTCAGCTTAAGGAATATGTTCTGCATCAGTTGTTATTTGATCGGCTTACGCACGTATCCCTCAGGTTCTAATCTTTAATCCATCGCTCCAACTAGATAAATTTGTGGAACAGGAGATTGTGAATTTAGAGAACCGATTTGAGTTTCTTGGTTAGGCCAGGCTGTCGTCGTCGGCTTCAAAGCCTCATTGTAATTAAATGTATGTATTCCTCGGATTCAATTACATTAGTGCTGTATAACGTACCGTAGTATCATTAGGTTAGTTACTGCAGTCGAGCATCATTATTAATTTGTTCTTTGTTTATTGTTAATTGGAATTTTTTAACATAGTTTCTGGAAATTGTTTATTCCGGTATCGAAAACATTATATACATATATTATTCCTGTTTCAAACTCGTGTTTACTTGCCACTTGCTTCATTGTGTCGAGATGATACATGTCTAGTCTGCTCATATACATATATAGCGTTCAGCGATTCAAATGCCCCCTCCCTTCCTCCCATAAAGGACGAAAGGGAGGGGCATTTTTAACGCATTTTCAGATTGGGCCGCGTCTGTCTCGAGCGTATCAGGTACCAAATACGCGCGCCCCGCAGTCGCCCCAAGGTTATCAAGGAATAGGCCGGCTCCTAATCAGGTTCTTATTTCCCTTGTACAACCAGAACCCAAAGCGGACATAAAGCCGCTAATTTACACAACTTGGCGAGCTTGGGGCGTCCTTGAGCCAGCGGCTGACCGGAATCAAAACTTTGATAGCGTATGAACGAGGTTACAGAGGTTAATTGAAGCTCTAGAAGAAAAATAATATGTCTTCTAACCTCTAACTTCTAATGAAACTATATATAAAGGGGATGAAAATAAATGATAAATAAAAATGATAAAATGAAACTATATATAAATTAACTATATCTAACTTGATGTTAGGGAACCCTTTGGTTCCCTAACATCGTTGATACGTTACTTCACGAGCCGCGTTGGACGCCTAATTTATACGAGCTTACTTGTCGGTCATCCAAGTGACATTTAGGGCTTGACTCTATATATGTTTAGCAATTATTTATTTTGTAATGATATAAAATTTAAATTAAAATTTCTTACATTAAACCAGGTAGGTAAATCTTCAACATTATATTTCCAGCATTGTTCTCTAAACAGTATTGTTTTTACCAACGAACACCGGTCTCATCAATTTTAAATTAATTTAAAAATCACATTTTTGTACCATGTAGCGTGCTGCAACATTTACGAATTATGGCGTAATCATTATTCGTATTGAATTTACATGATAATTTACTCTTACTTACCAAACAATGTCATCATTAAGACAAACACATATATAAATCTGACTAGGTATTTACAAAGCGAAACAAATATGAAACTTTCCGAGTATTTTGCTAATAAATAAATTCATCAACTGAACGGAACAGTGACTAATGAACTTATGAATAATCGTGAAATATATCAGTGCTCATGATCATAATAAAATCGCAACCATCTACAAGATTGATTTATGTCATATTAATGTCATATAGGCTCTTGATCCATTTCAAAGCTCATGCTCAGAAGGGTTGCTAAAACATGTATGAATATTATACAGTATTTAGTCAGTGGTGTCAGTATTCGAAATTGGACTATGTTTGGTGTGGCGAAGATTCTAGACATCTAAGAAATTTTTTTCAGCCGGCTGAAGTTATAGAACCTGCAACTCATTGCCACTATCTTGCTACACCATAAGCACCCGGCGACCTTGACGATTTCGTCTAGAAATTTTTCTGTGAGCGTGGGCTTCAGTACTGCATCTCGCCTCTTCAATCTCAGCTAATTTAACATTTAACCAATTAGCCATCATCACGAACGTAAAATTTTTTATTCACTTTGACCGTTAAAAAACGTCCCACTTCAAATGGAAGGAATGTACAAGAAAGGCTTCAATCTCTTTCATAATCATTAAATCTTCTCTAATAATTGCAGGAAGCACATAAGCTCTTTTTAAGAGAGCTGAGGATCTAAAGGAGAGTAATTGAGACTGAGAGATGTGTTACAAAAATCTGCTTCCTTACGCACAACTGATCTTGAACACAGTTGAACTTATCAGCGATCTGCGCAGATACACGTGATCAAACTTTTAATGACTGCATCTAAAGAATGTACTGTGCAGAAATTCAACCTTTGGAGAATACAATGTTTTCGTCCCTACTGATGTCTGCCAGTCTCATTCTAAATATAAATTGAAAAACGTGTTGTAGAAAGGACTAAATGGTCTATAAGCTGAGATTGCAGCATAGTCTTTATTCCACCTGAGAAGTTGGTCTTGGTCTTTCTTGCATGATAACAAAAACTTGGCCACAAGCCTGCCTCGAAACAACAAAACAATATACTAATAACAGAACATTTAAGTCTAAAGTGCCAATTGCGGCATACATGGTCGGGGCCAAGGCGCTGCAGGCAGCTCTTCTGATTTCGCCGTAATTTAAGCGATGGAACATCTAGACTCGGAAAAAGCAAGAAACCTCAAGCATTTCTGTGGAAGAGAAAACTCTGAGTTTCTCACCTGCAAATGACTTACTTGCAATCCTATTTAGATCAGAGAAGCAACTTTTGGCTCATTGGGGAAAATTAATTTCATGTGTTCACTTAAGTCACCTCTGACTTAAAAATTAAAATTTCAATTTAAGATAAATATAAGTTCTGATGAATGCCACTCACTACACGCTACTCATGCTATAAATTAGAGGGAAAAACATTTATATTATAACCAGGTAGCTAAATCTTCAACGTTATATTTCCAGCATTGTTCTCTAAACAGCATTGTTGCGACCCACGAACCCTGGTCTCTTAAATTTTAAATACATTGAAAAATCACATTTTTGTACCATGTAGCGTGATGCATCATTTGCGAATTATGGCGTAATCATTATTTGTATTTAATTTACATGACAATTTACCTTTACTTGCCAAACAATGTCATCATAAAGACAAACATATATTTAAATCTGACTAGGTATTTACGAAGCGAAACAAATCTGAAATTTTTCGTGTAAATTGTAAATAAATAAATTCATAAACTAAACGGAACAATAATTAGTGGACTTATGAATAATCGTTTAATATATCAGTGCTCATGATCATAATACCATCAAAACCATCTAAAGAATTAATTTATGTGATTATAATGACATATAGGCTGTAGATCCATTCCAAAGCTCATGCTCAGAATGGTTGTTAGAATATGCATGAATATTTTACAGTATATAGTCAGTGGTGTCAGTATTAAAAATTGGACTATGTTTGGTGTGGCGAAGATTCTAGACATCTCAGAAATTTTACAGCTAGCTGAAGTTATAGAACCTGCAACTTGCGGCCACTATCTTGCAACACCATAAGCTACCTTGCCGATTTAGACTAGAAATTTTTTCTGTGAGCGTTGGTTTCAGTCCTGCGTCTCACCACTCCAACCTTAGCTACTTTAACATTTAACCAATTAGCCATCATCACGAATGTCGAATTTTTTATCCACTTTGAATGTTAAAAAACGTTCCACTTCAGATGGAAGGAATACGCAAGAAAGGCTTCAATCTCTTTCATAATTATTAGATTTTCTCTAATATTTGCAGGAAAGCATATAAGCTCCTTCTAAGAGAGCTGGGGATCTAAAGGAGAATAATTGAGAGAAAAGTATTTACAAAAATCTGCTTCATTACACACTACTGAACTTGAACACATTCGAACTTATCGGCGATCTGTTGAGATAGTTACGTTAGACATACGCTTAGTAAGCCAAAAATGCATTTCAACTTATTTAGAATACCACATTGTTAGGATAAAATCAAAAGTTGTGCAGAAAAAGCCAAGCTTTACTATGGATGCAGTGGGAAAGATAAGTATTTAGTCAGTCACCAATTGTGCAAGTTCACCCACTTAAAATGATCAGAGAGGCCTGCAATTGACATCATAGGTAGACCTCAGCTATGAGAGACAAAATGTAAAAAAATGTGAGAAAATAATTTTGTCGGAGTTTTAAAGACGTTATTTGCAAATAATGGTGAAAAATAAGTATTTGGTTAATAACAAAAGTGCATCTTCAAAACTTTATCGTATATCCTTTGTTGGCAATGACAGAGGTCAAATGTTTTCTCTAAGTCTTTGCAAGGTTGTTACACACTGTTGCTGGCCTGTTGGCCCATTCCTCCATGCAGATATCCTCTAGAGCAGTGATGTTTTGGGGCTGTCGGCGAGCAACACGGACTTTCAACTCCCTCCAAAGGTTTTCGATGGGTTGAGATCGGGAGACTGACTAGGTCACTCCAGGACTTGGAAATGTTTCTCTCGAAGTCACTCTTTTGTTGCCCTGGCAGTGTGCTTGGGATCATTGTCATGCTGAAAGACCCAGCCACGTTTCACCTCCATTGCCCTTGCTGATGGAAGGAGGTTTGCACTCAAACCTCCTTCAAACAGCTTCCATTAATACAGGTTATGAATGGGGGAAAGTGAAGTCTCTTAAAAAAATAAGTTACAGGTCCGTGACAGCCATAAATCTTGATTGTTTGTAGGTGACCAAACACTTATTTTCCACCATCATTTGCAAATAACATCTTTAAAAGTCAAACAAAATGATTTTCTCAATTTTTTTTAACATATTCATATCTCATTGTTGAGGTCAACCTATGATGCCAATTACAGGCCTCTCTCGTCATTTTAAGTGGAAGAACTTGCACAATTGGTGACTGACTACTTATTTTCCCCACTGTAAACAAATTTCTAAGTTTAGGGGTTGCTTCGACAGTTCGACATTATATGCATGCAGGTGCTTGATTAGTTGTGTTTGACATTCAGTTACTAATTTATGTTAACCTCGTATAAAGAAAATCCCGCCTTTCAAAAAGAACTCTTTCGTTTTCTTTTCGAAAGCATAATTAATTTTTAAGTCCGCTCTGTTTCTAGTTAAGCCCTGGAAGTCGAATTGGGATTAACGTATAATATTTGCAACATATAATAAATCCACATATAAAAGCAAATCTTTTGGTGTTACAGGGAGTCGTGGATGATTGGCTAAATTGATTTAATCTTAACTCTACCAGACTCACTCACTTCATTATGTTTTTCAACTTCAAAGTATATTCGATGATTGCGAGTTGCGTGTTCTAAGTATTGTACCGTAGTGACTCGAATTTATATCTCGCACTGTCTTTTCTTGTGAATGTCGTAAATAATTTTATTAAACCTCCAAACTCGTGATCATCGATGCCTGTATTTATATCTAACTTTTTTATCTTGAACTCGCTTACTTATTTCGGATTTCATAAATTTCACTATTAAATAACTATACAAAATTCACTCAGTAAATCTTATCAATTTTTATTCACGAATAACCCTCGTGTAATTTCTGAATCATTAAAATTCAGTAAATGACGAAAATAATTTTACGTTCGGATCGTACCGTTAGATATTGTGAATTTTGTTTAGAATGGCCAGTGGGTAACCATTAGCCAGACGCGCTTAAGCGTCATTTTCTGTCTGCCGCCGTACGTGGAGTTAGGTGCTTGTACACGGGGATAGTAATAGCGGCTAGTAGATCAGAAAATTGCCAAATTTCTGCCGCTTGGTGTCTAAGCTTTCTTGCGGAATAGACACCAAGCGGCAGACATTTGGCAATTTTCTGATCTACTAGCCGCAAGTACTATACCCGTGTACAAGCAAGCTGCCAAGTCAACCTTTAGAATTAAAGTGAGATAATCGTGATTTAATATTGCCAGCATTATAACTGAATCACCATTCGTATCCCCTGTATTCTCTTAATGTTGTTATATTTTCGTTAATGTCGTGCCTGTATTTTTACGGCTACACCAGCCGTCAGGTACGAATAACATTGCAGGTGCAGCCGTCAGGTACGAATAACATTGCAGGTGCAGCATTCAGGTACGAATAACATTGCAGGTGCAGCCGTCAGGTACGAATAACATTGCAGGTGCAGCATACCTATACGTACAGATGTTGATTGGCGCCCTCATTCTTTAACCCTCAATAAACTCGCTGAATCTTCACAGTCATTACGCCAACCTACATAATACATATTCCACTAATTAATGAGGGGAGAGGGACGGCCGTTGTAAAATAAAATAATTCCAACCACCATGAGAAAACCTTCCTCTTTCTTCAATTATCACGGACCCTCTTTGTTTTCCTTTCCAATTATAATTTCCACAAGCATCTCCGTACACAAAATTAGTGTCGTCGGACTTTCTTTCATGGGTAAATAATATTCATTGAACACTAATGTCATGTGAAAAAATGGTGGTACGATCCTCAATAATTTTTTATGACGCTGCTTTCTGTGCAGTTAAGTCCTTATTTGCTAGCACTGTCAGTGCCGTATGTTCTATACAATCAGTGCCAATTAAATTATACTTCTCATGAGATCTGATTGAAAAACCACTTTAACGGAGTGAGTTCGCATGTTATACTAGAATACCTTATCTTTGAGCAGATATCAGTTGAATTTTGGAAGGTAGTCGAATTCAAAACTCTTGCTTCATTTACCCTCAATCAAATTTTCTTTATACCCAAAGAAAATGAGATTGATGGTAAACCGCTTTGAAGTTCTCTCCGTGAGGTGCTATACAAATTTTAATGACTTTTATTTGTTAGTATAGTATAGTATTTTCGGCATTAAAGAATAGGTCTGTCGCCGATTCTTGTATTTTTCTTAACTAGACTGGCCTTTTGATCAAGTCTTTTCAACGGACGGTAGGTTTAAAATCGTTTCAAGATTTCAGTTGTTCCGTATGACACGAGGCATTTCAAGACTATCCATATGCTCCTGCATGGCCGTGTCTAGTCTGTTCTTGAACGCGTTCATACTCGGAGCGTCAGCAATATCTTCAGGGAGGCTGTTCTACATGTCGGTGACTCGAAGCGAGAAGAAATGTTGTCGCATGGATGAGTGTTGCACCGCAGTTTTTTTAGTTTATAGCTGTGGCCCCTGGTGTTGGTTCTTGTTTCAAATTCTAGTAATCCTTCTGGGACCTTGCACAAATCATGAGTATACTTGTATACTTCAATTACAAACCATGAGTATACTTGTATACTTCAATGAGGTCACCACGCAGGAGACGATAACGAAGACTGGGAAGCTTCATAATCTTCAATCTTTCTTCATAAGACTTTCCTTTAAGCCAGGAATTATCCTTGTTGCTCGTCGTTGAACACTCTCAACTAAATTTTTGTCCTTTTCCAGTCTCGGTGACCACACAACGTTTCCAAACTCTGGGTTCGGGCGCACGACAGAGGTGAACAACAGCTTCATCATTTCTACATCTAGGTATTCGTAGGAGCGTCTGATCAGCCAAGCAGTTTATTGGGTTTATTAACTTGCGTTTCAGTATGCCTAGAAAATTTTACCTCCTTGTCGACACCAACTCCAAGATCTTTTTCCACGCAAGGCTTCTAAATCATAACCCTCTCGTTGCAACCATGTCTTCTCATACTGTAATCTCAATGTTCACTGTTCTTCCCGAGGTGAAGTACTTTACACTTGTCAGCATTGAAACACAGCTGTCACGCATCAGCACAGTCAACTAAACTATCAAGATCATTTTGCAGTTGCATTTTATTTGACGCATCCTTAACTGTATTATAAACTTTTTTGTCATCGGCATACATGAAACACACGCTTGACACTACTTCTGGTAGATCGTTTATAAAGGCGACAAGCAAAACAGGCCCAAGAACGCTTCCTTGTGTTACGCCACTGAACAGTTGCCCAGTCTGATATGGTTCCCTTAATGCTGACACGTGTCTTCTGCCTACTAGGAAATTCCTGATCCATTGGAGTACATTTCCCTCTATTCCAAAAGAATTCACTTTACGCAACAGCCGCTCATGCGGAACACTGTCAAATGCCTTGGCAAAATCGAGGTACACTGCATCCACTGGCACCCTTTCGTCCAGTAGGCGAGTCCAATTATTTAAGGTAGACAGGAGATTAATGGTGCATGATCTGCCAGCAAAAAAGCCATGCTGACGGTCTGATAGAAGATGGTTAACAGTTAAGCGGTCGATAATCGATAATCCTATCCCTCACAACCGATTCCATCATCTTACATACACTTGTGAAACTGACAGGACGGTAGTTGCTGGGGTTACTTCTGTCACCTTTTTTGAACAGGGGTGTCATTTGGGCTTCCTTCCAGTCGGCCGGCAAAGTGCCTTCGATTAAGGATTTTCGAAAGAATACTGTTAAAGGGCCGGCCAGGACGGTTGCTAATTCGTTGAGTAATCTAGGGTGGAAACCGTCTGATACAGATGACTTGTTGGGATTCAGGGAGACCAGGCGCTTGAAAACCTCTTCATGTATCTCAAAACTAGTTAACTTCGAGCCCACTAGTCGCTCCTCCATAGCTGGAATACTGTTCAAGTCCTCATCTGTGAAGACGCTGCAAAAGAATTGATTTAGAACATTGGCCTTGCTCTCTTCAGAAGATATCTATCGTTGATTTACATTCAGACCGGCAATACCGTCCCTTGTCTTTACACTTCGAAGTAGCATACAATTAATGTTTACCGGGAGTGCTGAAATGCAGGCAGAATATACCATCACTTAGTTCAACGTAACTTGAATTTAGGGGTCAAAATTTTTGTGAAATAGGCCTATTAGAACAGTGGGTGACTTTTTTGGTTTTACCAGCCATTATTCTTGGATTTTAAGCTTTAAGAAAGGAGAAGCTTGGTATAATCAACAATTAATTCTTTGTCAGGCATAGCAAATTTAATTTCAAGTGTACCGGTTTTCTGCACTCATGGGCTAATGAATTCTATTGAGGAACGGAGATTTTTGCTTCAAAGTGTGAAAATTATATGATATATTCTGCGATAAATTTTTGCATGGCTTCAAAAACACATAAGCAAAGTAACTACTCATATAATTTTCAATGTACGAGTATCTAATATGTTTTTGATTTCTAAGACTAAAAGTCTGCTATTATGGACATTGCGTACCATTTTTTCCTGAAAAAATATTAGACATGTCTACTTGAAAATAGCATTTAATCTATTAATTTCTGCTCAAATGCACTTGATATACAGCATTTTTTATGAACTGATTGGAATCATTGTTTGCTAAATTAAAAAGTTAGCCTGGCGTAACAGGTTAACCTGGCACTAACTCTGCATTGCAGGTTTACCGATCTCTGCCCGCGGGAACGACTGCAGCGTACCGTATATAAAAAATATACTACATTTTACTAATAGAATTTTTCATGCGTACATGAATTCTTTAATTCGCATAGAACGACACATATGCATTCGAGAAATAAGATGGCATTAATTAAATATTACCGCCATTCTTATGATAAAAAAAGTGCAAATCAACATTTATAGCATTCCTTTCTCCTCGTGACATGAAAATCTTCGTTTACATTATGCTGTAAACACGGCATTTATTCTATATTGCTCACATCTCATTCACACAATGCATTAAATATACAAAATACATACATCAAATCCTACGTGAACGTCCCATACATTATACGCGACTGCATTACTGGTTTATAATCCTAGAGCTTGAAATGCGTAAGAGCAATAACACGGCATATATTCTATATTAATCACATCCCAGCCTCACAATGCATTAAATATACAAAATACATACATCAAATCCTACGTGAACATCCCATACATTATACGCGACTGCATTACTGGTTTATAATCCAGGAGCTTGAAATGCGTAAGAGCAATAACACGGCATATATTCTATATTGCTCACATCTCATTCACACAATGCATTAAATATACAAAATACATACATCAAATCCTGCGTGAACATCCCATACATTATACGCGACTGCATTACTGGTTTATAATCCAGGAGCTTGGAATGCGTACGAGCAATGGCAGGAATTCGGAGCGCGGGAATTACT
>NW_025941918.1:0-311 GCF_000764305.2 Hyalella azteca | reverse complement strand
TGTCAAGGAAAGCTTTTGATCATTGCAGTCTTTTTGATAGCTGATATGTCGTCGCAATGAATGTGGTCTGTAGGATGCCTATGTTGGAAGGTGGTGGCTATCCTGTGTGATGAATGTTGTCTGTTTGATGTGTAGTATATCGGTATGCTGCATGGTAACCCTGTATATGAAAGAGTCGATTCTATCCTGGGCTTGAAACTTAAAATACTCATGTCGTCTGTTTTCCTGCAATTCAAGTCTTCGCATGATAACATTTATTAGGCGTCGTCTTAGCTGCTAATGAATAAATTCAATGTGCATCCAATGAAGGC
>NW_025941917.1:98625-107192 GCF_000764305.2 Hyalella azteca | reverse complement strand
GGTTATTTTTTATTACTGCAATTGATCCAGTTCATATCCATTTCTTATGAATTAAGTCCATAGGAAGTCCATTGCTTATTTTTTGGTTTGGATAACCAGTAGGCGTTTAAGAAAGGTTGGAGCGCGACACTATTCTTTTGACTTACCATACCTGGCGTAGCCGCTAAGCCGCGTAGCGCACGGTAGCGGCGACCAGCTGCAGCACGCAGCCCGCCCGCAGTTGTGGAGTAGAATTCGTGGGGGAAGGTGTAGTGACCTTGACGCTCCAATTATGACAGAGCGCTCCAATTTCCCAAAAGCTCATGTTCTTTTATTTATACTATGGAATGCCACCATGTTCCCGCCATTTCTGAAACCGCGAGATTTCCGTCAGAGGAATTACCTCCTATCCAAATGTTAACAAAAGTGCAATATCGAGCCGCGAGATTCCAAATGTATTGAAAATTCGTCATGTTGAAGCCGCAAGATTTCAGAAACAAATAGAAAAATTCCAATCCTGACTACAGACAGACCACTGAGACCAGTGTACTTGTCAGTTCTACTTAACTTAGTCTTAGATGATTAGATCATTTAGAATTTAGATGATAGACCCACAATTACTTCCAATTTGAAAGTAATTGTGGGTCTATCATCTAAATTCTAAATGATCTAAGACTAAGTTAAGTAGAACTGACAAGTACACTGGTCTGTCTGTACTCCGTACACACTTTCAGCCAACTTATATTTAGATTGAAGATGTGAATATATTAAAAGATAAATTTTCAAATGATAACAATTAAAAATAAACATAAGCTCTATATTAAGCAGACAATCTATTTCCAATTTTTAGGGGATATCAATTGAATTTATTGAAATACTACAATTTGAGTGCTATGGCAATGTTATCATTTATCAACATTAAACATTAAAGGTAAACATTAGCATATTCTAGGTTATGGAGCAAGAAAAATTAAAACTCTTAAATTTGTTTCATTTTATGCAAAATGCAATGACATGTTCATTAACTTACAGATGCACCGACTGCCGCTGAGTATTGTATCTACCGCCAGTCCGCCACACTAGTCTTCTTGTCATCTTGTGGGTCACAGCCACGAGCAGCTCAAGACTGGACATCCACCACCACCAGACTTGTGCACCGCAGCACCAGAGCAGAACACACACATGTCAACCCTGCCACCTCTGCAGCATTTGAGGTATAATCATAATAATGCAACAAAATTAACCATCTTGTGTATTAAATGATAACAATGCAATGCTAAAAATTTACAGTTATTATTTATATATAGCTCTACTGTAGTGTAAGGCAAGCCAAAGGACACTTTTACCAGTAATGAGAGAAAAGTGTTTATTTATGTATCTTAATGCTGCTGGCCTCAGTCTCAGTGGCCTGTATGCACTTTGCATTTGCTTCCTCATGGCAAACTCACTCCCTCAATCACTCTTAAAACTCTGAGATTTTTCAGAGTGATTTTTTGGTTCATAAAAATTTATTTTAATATTCTATTTACATATATTATGTACTTGACATTTTTTCCACCAAAATTGCAATATATAATGCTTCTTGTAACTTGAAAATGAATGTTTGTTGCATTTGAAACGTTGTTAATAAGCTAAAATTACTTCCTGAAACATGCTTTTTGATATACCAATGTCATCTGAAGAATTGTTCAACTCTCTGATAATTTAAATCAACAAATTCTATGGTCATTAATCATGCACGTACAAATCTAATTTGTTCAATAAAAATCTAACAACTTCATCTTGAGATCCATGAGAAATCTAATTTGGAGTACTTACAAATTGACTTGTAACAAATAGAAGCCATGAAAATTGCTATTAATAACAACTTGATCATACCAAGCATCAACCTTTATATTATTATACTACTATTTTGTATGTTAGGAGAGGAAATTAATTAGAATGTTTGTCATAAGTTTTTTCTGGACTGTCTTAAAATTATTACTTGATAATAATTTATCAATGATATTAAGTTATCATATGTCTATGTGAGTTACAGGCAGTTTTGGCATACAGGATAGTACCTATAGGTATGTCTTTCTTGTTAGGATATGGCCTGGCTTTCAAGTAAGATTTTACTAATGTTTTAAGTTATTTCAGTATTGTCTGTTATGGAATAAGTCAACATCAAAAATTTTGTCAAGTCAGGTGTCACAATTATAAAATATCATTAATCTGGCATCATAATCCACTGCTTTGTGGCTCTCAAGTCTGACTTATCCTCTGCCAAACTCGGTCCTTGATCTGTGTAGCTTGTAACTTGATACCATTACCAACAACCTTATTATTTAGGATCCTCAAATCTTATCAGTAATTAGCATCTTTATTTATAAAATATATTCGGAAAAGCCTTAATAAGCTCAATATAATTTTTATGCTGGTTAATTGATTTGCATTTTTTCAGGTTATATAGAGTTGAGCGGAATCAAGTGTCTCCAGTCCTGCAACTTCACTCAGAACTTGAAGATTCAGCATTGCCTGGCCAAGCCTTCATCAAGAGAGTTTAAGAATACAAAAATAATATTAAATTGTAAATCTTTCCAGCTTACTTTGTTAAAACAAGTTGTGATTCAACAAAGTTGGTATAGAAAGGAAATTAGAAGTAAGCATCGTTTAGGTGACTTTTATGTGATATTCGTTCATTTTTCAGAAGGCATTGAGAGTGATGCATGTTTCTAGTTTAAAATATTAGAAGGGATATTATGTGAAAGAATACGGGACAAGTTATTTCTTAATTAATTTTTTACATTTGTTTTGAAATGGTCATGAGACTTGGTCATGCCAGACTTTGTATAGATTAATCTTGATTTACATTTTTCGTCCTATATCATCTATGAGTGTGATGTCTTGAATCAGTGATTCAGTTCTTATGACATTTTTTATATTGTGCTGAAATTATCTTGTTTTGTTTATCAGCAGAAATGGATGATATATTTGCTTTAGATGATACACTCTTTGTTTCAACGCAAAAGGAAAAATCCACTGACCATTTTTTTGAAGCTCAGTATCAAAATTCTCTATTTTTCTTGGACATAGACCCTGATGACCCTCCTCCTCACATTGACAAAACAGCACTCCTCAAACATAAAGCTGATTACTATTATTTAAAACAAAATTATTCTAAAGCTACTGACTATTATGAGCAAATGCTCTCTTTGGTACCTGATAGCAGCGTAGTAACTAGACGAGAGTGTCAGGACAATCTGGCACGTTGTTATAGCAAGCAAAATTTGCACTGTAAGGCCTTGCAATTCAGCCACGCTCTACACCAAACGTCTAAAACTGTTGAGCACTTGACTGTGAGCCTTACTAGCCTACTTGATTCTCATATTGCTTGTGGGTTACTCCCTCAGGCTCTGATGTCATGCATGAAACTTCTTGCCATTCATAAGCTCAACTCTCATCTTTGGTTGAGGTTAGCTTACCTGATGTCTTGTTTGTCCAAAATTAATCTTCCCGCCGTTTCTTCAATGCAAAAAGTCTACCCCAGACCGTTACCACACGAGTGTTCATGTGACAACGACTGTTGCATGAACTGTGTCCCTGAATCTTTCTTACACGAGATGCAAGGTTATAAAGGTAAAATACTTACTTTGTTTTCATTGATGATGAGTTTAAACATCATGAAGGGAGTGATAGGTACGTCTGTAGGTTTTGCTGCCACTGCTGTTGAGCAAAGCATTGAAACGCTTACTACTGAAATTTCTTCTTTAGAACTGATGCTAAACGTATCCACGTCTCTCAATGTCAGGCTAGACCGCTTAGTTACCAAAAATGTGTTTGGTTACGATAAACTCTACTCTGAAGAACAATGTTCTGATCAAGGAAGCTCCAAGTTCAGAGGAGAAATTGTTGATATTAATTTTGATTCTGTGAATGCATATTTATTTGAAGATTTCTTCAATGAGTTGTTATCTGAGATTCTCATGGAAATACAGTGAATATTAAGCATCATATTTGCTCTCATTATATTTTATATTTGGAGTGATTTCGACCTGGAAGAACTACCTAGATAACGGCGCGTCTGCATCAATTTGTCTAACGTTAAACTAACTTGTTTGAATCATCATTCTTAATCAAGTTATTTGAATTTAATATACCGACAGATACTAATAATCCCATCTGCTATTTTTATTGAGGATACTAACTGAAACTTCAACATGAAAGTTCAACAAGAGTGTTCTTTCCCGCCAGCATATACTGTACTGTTATTAGGATAATGCTAGCAACTTATTTATTTTTACAGTCTACGCAGAGCCTAGTGAATGGCTACCTTATTTAGTTTAAGCGATAATCCTTAATGTTAACAGTTTCTTCGAAACTTCCATAACTTAAATCTGATAATAAACGACATGCTTGGAGCTTGAATTTGTGTCTCGGTATCAGTGCACTTGTGTAATTGTTGCGGTGCCTTGCACGTTGAGTTTAAGCAGAAGCGTTAGAATCAGCGAACTCTGTAACTATATTGTCAACAAAACTATAAATTGATGTTTGTACATTCTCTAATATAACCTATGCTTATTTGAATTTTAGTATACGTTGGCAGAATTTGTTCCTTTAAGGAGGTTTCATTGAATTGATGACCAGAGAATTTGTTTTGTTGACAATTTTCTTATTAGTTTTTTTTTCAATATATCGAACAATATATTTAATTTGCACTTGTAAATCAAAAATTCTCTTATCACGATATGCATACCTTCGATTGAGCTTATCTTACGGGTGACTATTGGGCTAAATTTTTCAAATGGGTGTCTCAGAGAGTTGAATACCTTATCGCGTTTCACGTTCCCTACAGCATTGCTCTTGAGTGCCTCGCCACAGAACTGGCGTTTGGCAGGGAGTCTCAGTTGTGGGGCTAAGTTTTCATTAAACTCTCTACCGCCTGGCATGAGTAACCGGAACAATATTGTCACAAGCCTACTTCGCAAAAACGATACGTTCTAGTGAGCTCAAAATGACTTGCGCTGATGGTGGCCGCCACGTATAACTTTAAAATGTTCTCTGTTGCGTACAAACGTCCTCTGGTTTCTACATACAGTAATTTACGCAGAATTTAAGTGGAAAGGTTTTGTCCCGGAGAGTGACATATGGCGGTTGAGGGTTAATTGTTTAAGGCATCTATTACTCTAATAAACGAACTCTAATTCCACTAACCTTTTTTCTAAAAGTTTCACTAGAACAGAACTTGTCGATTCAAGTAATGGAATTGGAGACTACAACTTCTTAAATTACTGCTTACATCTAACAATCCATCAATGTTTTTCCGCCTTGCTTCCACTATGACCAAGTTGAAAAAAAAACTAACTTGTCGAGAGCCGTCTCCTGTAGACGCACCGGTTCGACACTTCAGCGAACTCGCCTGCGAGCTCGAATGCAAAACCTAACTTCATTTTCAACTCTGGCGTTCATAAATCCTTCAATAATGAACGGATTTTATTCAAATTTGAAATATAAGTAGATAATATCAGTAATTTGCGGGCGGAATTTTTTCAGATTTTTACATCTAACTTTTTTGTTAATACGGAAAACCTAACTTCATTTTCAACTCTGGCACTCATAAATCCGGCAATTATGAACGGATTTTATTCAAATTTGAAATATAAGTAGATAATATCAGTAATTTGCGGGCGGAATTTTTTCAGATTTTAACATCAATAACTTTTGAGTGTCGAATCGGTTGTAGACGCACGTTAGAGCTGGTCTCTCATCTGTGGTTTTCCAATTTTGCTGATATTCACAAATTATCATTAGCTGCATTAGTGATATATTTGCATTTTTGATGCATGAAGTGATGAAAGATTGAGATATTTTATTGCTAAAAACTTTGATTACACAAATTTCACATTTTAAATTAATTAAGTTTAGCTAATAGATGCGATTCCTCAAATAAATATATATAATTCTTAGTATTTTTTTAATTTCCCAAGTAAAACTGAAAGTGTCGAAATTTTGTTGTTGATTCTAACAAATCTCTTGACAAAAGACATCATCATCATCATCATCTTGACATAAGTTCCCCAACATTCCAAAAAAAAATCAATTTTGAAAGGGTGGTTCCGGTGGACCGGTATGTGTCAAGCTTTTAGAAATTTAATCCAGATCCGTCTGTTGATGCCTGCCTGTCAGACTCCCTTTCTGTCGATTGTTGAAGGGCAGAAGGCTGACGAATATGTGAGTAATGTGACGCGTGGCAGGCGGCAGCTTGCCGATATAATGGTGACTCTTCAGTCTTTTTCAAGGTATGTGCGCCCCAAATCCAAACCAGAAATTACACAGAGTCACACAGTTTTGTATAATGTATACGCTATACGGCACTGACATCCCAATCCCCGCTCCTCAATAAAGACCGTAAATACTGGTCAGAAGTTCAGTCTTCAGAACTACGATTTGCAGTCTTCAATAATCGAGGAGCTATTCTGATCACACTTAAAATTTAAAGTCCAGAGAGAATTGTTTTAGTTTTATATACAAATTGAAGCATTTCTTTTGAAGGCCGGCAACTTGAACTTAGTGACGTGGCGAACAGGGCCAACAGGCGAAGTAGGTAGGTAGCCTACTAGGTACCTAGTACTTACTGGCTCAGGCCTCAGTTGGCTGTTGGCATTGAATAAATCATTGATTGACAACTTTGCGTCTTTGATCATAGTGGCAAAGCAGAGAGTTTTTTAGACTCTCCCTCAAGTTCATTTTTGAGTCCTACCTATATGTAGACCATTAAAGTAACCCGGATACCAGCATTATCATACTTAAGAAATTGATTTAAATCTTGAGTAAATGAGGAAATTAAAAATGAACTGATTCTAAAAAAGCTCTGGTTTGCCACTATGTCTTTGATGTTAGAGTTATTGCATGCCACGATGCCATGCCTCTAGCTCCAAGACTTTCTGGAAGTAATCTATATGAGATAGGACTATTTAGATATGAGTGAGTGGACTTGGAGTAGGGTAAACGCGGTATATTCCAACACATTAAGGACGCATCGAGAAATGAAAAACTATAAAAAAATAACCGTATGCGTTACTTGAGTTCTGTTTGCTTTATGTGACTCTCAAAACACTGCACTACGCGCCAGCAACGATGAAACGTCACAAAGCATAGTGGCAAACAACAGATTTTTTAGAATCAGTTCATTTTTAATTTCCTCATTTACTCAATATTTAATCCAATTTCTGATGTATGATAATGCTGGTATCCATGATACCTACTGGTCTACTTATGGGACTCAAAATTGAACTTGAGGGAGAGTCTAAAAAACTCTCTGCTTTGCCACTATGTCACAAAGTGTTGCCATATTTATTTAAAAGCCTTCAGAATGCAAACCTACCAAATCCCTATATTCTGACGCTGTGTGTGACTAAATTTGGCATGTTGTGAGACGAATTCCAGCCGCACTTCAAACTCTACTAATACATAATTCCGACATCCTTGTGTTCGAATTCCGATTGCTGTTTCAGTGTGTGAGCTGTATTGGAATACGACACGGCTTTGAATTAGAACACTATTGAATATTGAACACTACTTAATTAGGCTTTTAATTAACAGCTATTAAGCTTTTAATTAAGAAAATTTAAATTTTTGCATACAGCTTGGCATAGTGACAAAGCAGAGAGTTTTTTAGACCTTCCCTCAAGTTCTTTTTTGAGTCCTATAAGTAGACCCATAGTGGCAAACCAGTGATTTTTTAGAATCAGTTCATTTTTAATTTCCTCATTTACTCGAGATTTTAACAGATTTCTTATGTATGATAATTCTGGTATCCAAGATACTTTACTGGTCTACTTATAGGACTCAAAAATGAACTTGAGGAAGAGTCTAAAAAACTCTCTGCTTTGCCACTATGAGTAGACCAGTAAAGTATCATGGTCCATGGATACCAGCATAAGCAGCATTATCATACTTGAGAAATTGGTTTAAATCTTGAGTTATTGAGGAAATTAAAAATGAACTGATTCCAAAAAAGCTCTGGTTTGCCACTATGCAGCTTGGCAGGATGTAATTCTAATATTGACGGTTCATATATTATTCCCGATGCACAGAGTGGAAATCTAAGATTAGAGGTTCACTTAAAAAAAAGCGTTCCGCCTTGAAAAAAAACGTTCCAGGCAAGTGGCAACTAGAAACAGGTTTGCAGGTCGTCAGAAATCGGCCTCGGCATGAACGTTACGTCAGGCAACACAGAGACTGTCTCTTATACACATCTAGATGTGTATAAGAGACAGGGGCCTGATATGGCATGTATTAAGTATTTTCAAATTTTTGGTGAGAGAATCATGGCCATCTTTGGTGAGAGAGAATTTCAAAACCAAAGATGCCTCTCATCAAAGATTGCCATGATTGTTTCACCAAAGATTGCCATGATTGCCTCTCTCCAAAGATTGCCATGATTGCCTCTCACCAAAGATTGCCATGATTGCCTCTCACCAAAGATTGCCATGATTGCCTCTCACCAAAGATTGCCATGTTTTTGTCTCGCCAAAAGATGTGTATAAGAGACAGTGACAGTTATGTCTAGACATATTTTATTTACAAAAGATTTTGCACTCTAAACT
>NW_025941917.1:89942-98309 GCF_000764305.2 Hyalella azteca | reverse complement strand
AGAACCGATTGAGCAGTTTTGAGGTAAAATAAAAGAGTAATGGAGGTACATAAAGAAGAAAGTTTATTTTCCTAGAGGTTAGCATAACATACCATTTAGAATACTTATGTTTTGAAAACAATATCTGGAAGATGGGGGCCGTTGGCTCCAACACACTGTTGGTCGTTTGAGTCATTCTCAGAGTAGGGATTAACCATGACAGTGAATTCCGATTGCTATGCTGCAATGTTGCAAAATTCCTTGCAGCCCATGATGGAAAACATTGATGAAAATGAAGCATTGGGAAACGTGTGGTTCCAGCAGGATGGGGCTACAGCTCACACAGCCCGAATATCACTCAATGTTTTGAAATGAATGTTTCCCGGATATCTGGTTTCACTGAGGGGTGATTTACAGTGGCCTGTGAGGTCACCTGATTTGAGCATTTGCGATTTTTTTCTTTGGGGACATCTAAAAGAAAGAGGTTCAGAAGTTGCCTTCACACCCTACCACAGCTAAGGGAACGGATTATTGCAGCAGAGGTTATGGCCATACCTTGCCATATGTGTGAACGTACTGTAGGAAACTTCCGAGAACAACTCCAACAGTGTGATGCAGCTAACAAACCCCATCTTCCTGATATTGTTTTCAAAACATAAGTATTTTAAATGGGATGTTATGCTAATCATGAGGAAAATAAACTTTCTTCTCTATGTACCTCCATTACTCTTTTATTTCACCTCAAAACTGTTCAATCAGTTCTGTCCCACCCTTTATAAGCTAGCTAACACATTTAAATTGTATATTGTAATCAATATACAACAAATGGTCAAATATTTAGACTACTACTTAAATTCATACTCATAAGTGATCTTGAATTTCTGCACTGCGTTCAATTAAGCAATTTGTAAAATCATAAATTTAAAATGGGTTCTAACTTTTTCAATTTAATTCTGAATGAGTTGCATCTGTTGAATTCTAATAGGGATCATTAATTTTTGCATCGTATTTTTGAAAATCAAGTATATATTGCATTTCTTTTAAATTAAAAACATTCTTTTACATAAAAAACAATGATTTTTTTCTTACAGCTTCTTTGATAATTGATGATCTCACTCATATAACTTAATATTTTAAATTTAATGATTTTGTCATTTCGGTGACTAAACTTTCTTTGGTTCATTAAAATAAAATAATTACATACTGCTTATAAACAACCAACGTTTTCTAAAAGATACAAGACGTTCGAAAACTTGCCATGGGAGACAAAATCATTCAGGATTTGAAGTGAAGTTATTAAGACAAATTCAACATTATAGGGTGAAAACATGAATAAATTCGTATTTAGAAGCATATCAATTGGTGTTTAAATTTTGAAACAATTTTCCATCATTTAAATGTCACTGTGAAATGTGGATCAAATCTATTTATTATGAAATTGAACTTTACAAGACCAAAACAAGGTGTCTGGCACTGTCTTGTCTAATGTCAACAGTCAACACAATGTTGCCATATGCCGTGAAAGATTTGCAGTTTATCTCATCATTCCGTGTGGATTCGAGAACTTTGTTGGTATTGGTGACATCGTGAGAATTTTCTGCAAAAGTTTACATAATTTTTATTTTTATTTTGGAACATATTCATTACAAAATTTGTCGATACGGATACATGACTAGTGTATGTATTGGAGGGAAGAGTCGCCGACTTTTCATCGGTTTTCGAACCACACGCAAGCGAGTTAAAGGAAGTGCAGCTGTCTGGGTGTCCGCAGTTTCTGACAAGCTCAGTGTAAGAGTATCAATTGTCACTTCGGTGGAAAGTGTAAGGTGGTAAATTTTTTGATGCATTTTCTTTTGTTAACATGATAATATATTACCTATACAGAATTCCATACTGCAGCTTGGAACGAGCTGTGTGTGCCCAATTCAAGTTGTGTTGGAATTAGTTTTTATGTGTCTAAATCCGTTTCTTTACTTAATCATCTATTAATTTATTTACCACTTGAAATCAGCAAATATAAGTATACTTAAAGGATTTATAATATATTCACAGACGTATTTAAAAGTCTCAAACCGTAATATTCTTTCTACACAAACAGTTTATCACTATTTGGTAGAGCAAGGCCAACTATCAACTTTGACACATTTTTTGATGATCTCACTGGGTGGCATGCACTGTCTCTCTTTGGATCTCAAAATTTTCCCGCCAGATGGCCCAAACCTAGTGTTTTGGCAATAGTTTGGCGCGCAAAGGCATGACGGCACTATTTCAACCATCAACGAATGCGTGGAACTAAGACAAAGCTTAATATAAAGGAAAAACTAGAGAGGTGTCGGAATTACCCACGATGTAGGAATATACCACGTTTACCCTAGGCCCAACAGGGACAACACATACTCCCTCTTTCAGTTTAGCATCAAATAGATAAGGAAACTCAAGAGTCAAAACTAATTTTAAACTTGAGCACTTATAAGTAAGGTCCCATAAGGATCTACTAAACTTTGTCTGTGAACATTTTCATCTCTGAAAATTAGAGCCTTTCTGATTGGCCATGTCTGCCTTACAAAATGTTGTTTCCTGGGGCTGGCTTGGCTATTCCATTCTCAGAGTCAGAGAAAACCAGAAAACTTTATGTAACCTCTTTTTACAACACTTCTCTTTAACTTCACTTCTTGTCTGTCTGTCTGTCTGTCTGTCTGTCTGCTACAAATCTTGTAATCAAAATTTAATACACTTCTACTTATCCTATCGATCTGAAATTTTGCACACTTGTGTGAAGTCAGAGGTAAAAATTTATATATTAAAAAAATTATATATATTAAAAATGTCCAAATAAATTTTTTTAATTTTCGAAAATTAGATGAGAAATTCATTGTACATCTGTAAGATTGAAGATACTGGATTCTTTGGAAGTGTTGTCTTTAAAAAGTAATTTTTAAACGTATATTATTTGACTTACTAACATGATTGATAATAACTCTTGATATCCTTGAAATTAGTCCATTGCTGGCCAGAGCAGGTGAGTAGCTAAGCTTATAACTGCTCTATTGACAACAAAATCAAGATTTTACTATTGAGAATAAAATGAGTAGAAACATGTAAGTAATGTACATAAATGTATTGTTTAGTAACATGTTCATAAATGAATCCATAATTCAGACTGAATTGACCTATCATGGAGGAGGCTATAAACATAAGAAAATTGTATGCATTCTAAACATGAAAATAAGAAATTCTCACTTGAAATTTATGAATTATCTAAGAGACTAAGTAAGGTGATGAAATTATTTTGCTATTTATACTGTAATCAGTACCTACAGGCTACATAAAATTCTGTTGAATCCACTAGTTGAATATGTGACAGTTTTCCCATTAGCTTTGGAAGTTAGGAGTCATGGTTACCATCAGCATCAAACAGGGTAATAAGAGACATGTGGAGTAATAAGGGACAGTCCTCTGTCCTTTTGTAGAAATGTTGTAGCAGCTAAACTAATCAAAATAGTGCAAACTAAAACTAGTGGCATAAAGTCCAACATTTTTCCTATCTATGTAGCTTAAAAAAGGTTGAGAAATCATACATTTACTCCGTTTGAAAATCTATGAAAAAAGTGTGAAAAAAGAGATTTGGGAAAACTTCCTCTGTAAGGTCTATAGCAAAAAAACTATTTGCTGTAAGCCTGTATTAAAAAATCTTACTTGCATAAAATTTGCACACCAAAACAGGTGTTGGCTCAAAAACGTGATTGACAGAATTGCGTAACTCAGTCCAAAAAAAAATTGCGGCTATTCCCACAAGACCGGGCAATAAGGGTCTTACGGGACACCCCTAAAAATGCATTTTCAGTAGAACCTTGTTTAACAAAGGCTCCAGTTAACTAAAAATCAATTAAAAACAAAGGATTTTGATTACATTTACCTTGCTTACCAAAAAAATTTAACTTGTCAAAAGATTAATGCATCATGGACCATCACAAAATTGCGTATAGAATGTCATAGATTGAATTGTGTACCGGGCAACATAGAATGAAAAGTAATTGACCTAAATTATGATTTATTTCTCCATAAAATGTTATGCTTGTCACTAAAATATTCCTTTCTGTTTGAGGTATGTTTTTTATGATCTATTGTTTCACTTGACCCAATTAAAATGGTGCAAAATTGCAAGCCATTCTGTAAGCATACAGATACAGAAGAAATGCTTTACGGCTGTTGATATGAAGCTTGCAGTGGAAAAGGTCATTGTCATTCTCAATGGCTTGTCCATGGATACAAAAGTATCACATCAATAATACGGTAATGTATGGATATATATGGTTTTATTATCGATAAAGGAAAAACAAGTAAAAATTGGAGAAAATGTCATTCTACATTTACATCATCTACACTTGAAAAAAAGGACTTCAGCATACTGTTCAAAATTGATGAGTACACTCTACATGCTTCAAACATTTTAAAATTAAGTTTTATTTCAATTGTCCCTTTTTGCCCCATTTCCAGGGGTAATTTGGGAGGCTTTTATTTTACATCTGGTACCTTATGAATGGTATATGGAATTTTTTGCCGCTGCCATATAATAGCCCTTGCAAAGATCTTTAAAATGAGCCCCAACTCATTTATGAAATGTTTCATGGTAAGAAGTTATTGACAAAAAACGCTTAAAAGCATTCCTTCTTATACTGTTTGATAGGATATATTATTATGAGTGAATCCTATAAACCAATACCGTATGTCAATCTGAAATATTGTCAAAATGAAATAATGAATGCAGGTAAAATGATATTTTTATGGGCAATTTTCTATTTTTATAAAAAAATTAGGCAAGGGGAATAAAACAGGTGAAATTTACCTCAAGTACATGCATTGTCTAATTTACATGTGGCATCTGCCAGATTTTCCCAAATGGCTGTTATGCAAAGTTTGGCTATTGTGTTGCCAAGATCATGTTTTTAGGCCCAAAAAGCCACCAGTATCATCAGGATTTGTTGCAAAACCATCTAAACTTATAAAAAAGTTTACCAAAAATTCACCTTATAGGTATATATACTAAAAGAGAAATGGTAATATCTTCTGAAAACCTAAGATTGATGTTGATGTGTTGCCAAGATCTTCATCATGCTCTCTGCACCTTCCACTAAAAATCATAGTTCTGACCGGGCATGGAAATTTTACACTGTCAATGACACACAAGCAACCCCTCTGCAGCTACTGCACTAAACTTGCTGCTTGTCAGAACAAGATGCACAATACTAGTCTAAATTATGTAGGTACAATTTGTAAGGTTTGATTGCCATATAATAATTAAAATGCTTAGAAGAAAGTTGTGACTCTGGTAGGAGTTGTTCCTAAGATTTGTTAACAAATAAATCTTTTCTTTTGAAGGCTGGCTTCAAAATGAATGCTTTGGCCAAGCTAGTAGCATTTATGGTATTTTCCAGGCCTTTTCAGAGCTTTCCTGGCAGTTTTGACTTCCATGAAACCCCCTCCTCTATTATCACCTTCCTATTTTCTGCTATCAGTAATTCTGACACTCTCTTCTGCCTTTCTTCCCACCTCTTCTGCCTCTCTACTCCTCTTCTGCCTCTCTTCTCCTCTTCTGCCTCTCATCTCTCCTCTTCTGCCTCTCATCTCTCCTCATCTGCCTCTCTTCCCTTCTCATCTGCCTTTCTTCCCTTTTCTTCTGCCTCTCTTCCCTCCTCTTTTGCCTCCCTTCCCTCTTTTGCCTCTCTTCCCTTCTCATCTGCCTCTCTTCCCTTCTCATCTGCCTCTCTTCCCTTCTCATCTGCCTCTCTTCCCTCCTCATCTGCCTTTCTTCCCTCCTCATCTGCCTTTCTTCCCTCCTCATCTGCCTTTCTTCCCTCCTCTTTTGCCTCTCTTCTCTCCTCTTTTGCCTCTCTTCCCTCCTCTTTTGCCTCTCTTCCCTCCTCTTTTGCCTCTCTTCCCTCCTCATCTGCCTTTCTTCCCTCCTCTTTTACCTCTCTTCTCTCCTCTTTTGCCTCTCTTCCCTCTTTTGCCTCTCTTCCCTCCTCATCTGCCTTTCTTCACTCCTCTTTTACCTCTCTTCTCTCCTCTTTTGCCTCTCTTCCCTCTTTTGCCTCTCTTCCCTCCTCATCTGCCTTTCTTCCCTCCTCTTTTGCCTATTTTCCCACCTCTTTTGCCTCTCTTCCTTCCTCATCTGCCTCTCTTCCTTCCTCATCTGCCTCTCTTTCCTCCTCTTCTGCCTTTCCCTTCCCTTCCCTTTTTGGTGATATTGCTGTTCCTCTCACCAAACAAAATAAGTGGATCTGCACTTGGGAGTATCACCTTTACCATATTTTTCAGAAGTTTAACACAGTAGCTTATACCTACCAAGATATCAATTTTGCCATAAACTTATTCAGCCTCTTAATTTCAGGTCAGTGTTATTATGTTGCTTTGATAGTAGTTATAATTCCAGAACAATATTGACCAGAGAAAGTGAAATATTTATTAGATAACATGACTGCCATTGAAACACTTGTTAGCATGGGCTTCTCGGAAAAATCTGCGTGAGTATTTAATTTTAAAAGTATGAGCTCGAGTTAAATTATTGCCAATTTAGGTGAATATTTTGTGTACATAGAAAAATTTCAAATTTAATTTGGTTTTTGCCAAAGGTTTGAGAAATTTTATTTCATATTATTTGGTATACAGAAATATCTTACAACCAGGGTTGGCAGTGATTAAATCAAAATGATTAAATCATGTGATTAAATCACTTGATTTTTTTATAAAAAAATCATGATTTTTTTGATTTTTTCGATTTTTTTGATTTTTTCATATATTTAAATATATTGAGTGGCAGTCTTTAATTTATATTAAGGTATTGTTATTCATGGTTTAGTATAAATGTACTATAAATGACAAATTGGTATATAAACTTGTTGCCTTTAGTGTGTATTGGGTTCCAATAAATTGAATGTTTTTGGTGCATCAAGTGTGCAATACATTGTATGTAGCTAGCAGCTTAGCTAATTCTTACTTTCTAGTGGATCTATTCTAGTGGATCTAGTGGATCTATTGATAGCGCTGTGCACTGTGCTATCAGCTACCTATCTGTTATGTGACTCTTCAATGTTTAGAAGATCTGCATTCCTGAAGTGTTTTTGTATATTGAAGCCAGTTAAATGGTCAATATTTAGCTTATTACCTTGCTCCATACAAACTTTACAAAGCTGATGAATAGACATAGTACCAATAATTGTTTACCCAAAAATCCCTAAGTGATAAACACCACCTTGGCCTTTTGGCCATTATTGAAGGCAATAAGTGCCCTTTTTAGCCATCCATTATGATCCATATACTGCTATTGTTAGTGGGCTAATTGCAACATAAAAAAGAACACTTCAAAAAGACAAAAAAGTTGAAAAAATCAAAAAAATCAAATAAATCAAAAAAATCATGAAAAAATCAAAAAAATCATTGATTTTTGATTTTTTTGATTTTTTTTAAAAAATCAAAAAAATCGCCAACCCTGCTTACAACATAACAGCAACTGTGTTCACAATATGCAAGCCTGCTCTCATTAGTTGCAATGCTGCCAGGTTCAACTAAAAAATGCAATATGTGAAAAAGGTCTGCTGTATCAGCAACTTGAAGCTTTTGTGTTTTTGAACCCAAGATTTATTTAATAATCTATATTTATAGTTCATTTTTACAGAGCCCATGCCATAAAAGTTACTGGCAACAAAGGAGTTGAGGAGGCCATGGAATGGCTACTGGCCCATGCTGATGATCCTGCGCTGCAGGAGTCGGTGGCTGGTACAGATGACAACACGAATCCTGCTACGCCCAGTGCTGCTGCTAGTGGAGATGAAGCTGAAGGTTCCACTCCAATGGAGACAGGTATTCATTAGTGCATTGCTTATTTTAATTTAACTAAAATTTAATCTCAATTTGAATATTTTGACATTTAATTCAAAGATAATGTTGTTTGATAAGCAGAGGTGGGCAGTAGCGCGCTACATGTAGCGGCCGCTACATTTTCAGTAGCGGTAGCGGTAGCGGCTCTACATTTAAGGCAATGTAGCGGTAGCAGTAGCGCTCGCTACATATTTAAGTAGCGATACGAGGTTTTGCCGCTACAGCGCTACCGCTACATTTATAGATAAAGCCTTTAGATTTTACTTAAGGGGACCGGCCACCCTCCAACAAAACTTTTTTGTTTACAGACGGATCGTTTTGAAACTTGGTACACATATGTAAAACAGAAATCTAAGACCTTTTTGTTCATGTAAATTTAAAAAAATGAAAGAAAACGTGGAATTAATAGAAAACGGCAATTAAGGGGTACTCTAAAAAAGTTTATAACTTTTGCAAATCACATGCTACAATGTCGAGACACATATCATTCGATTTGTAACAACAATATCT
>NW_025941917.1:11401-89892 GCF_000764305.2 Hyalella azteca | reverse complement strand
GTAGCGGTAGCGCCCGCTACATTTAGAGCATGTAGCGGTAGCGGTAGCGCCCGCTACATTTAGAGCATGTAGCGGTAGCGGTAGCGCCCGCTACATTTAGAGCATGTAGCGGTAGCGGTAGCGCCCGCTACATTTAGAGCATGTAGCGGTAGCGGTAGCGCCGCTACATTTCCAAGTAGCGCTGCCCAGCTCTGTTGATAAGGTATCAATTACTATGGCTGTTTTTCTTACGTAAAATTATGAAGGAAATGTCCACATGAGAGGAAACATTCCTTTAATGTTTTTGATGACTCCAATCATGTTAACCCTATTGTCTACTGCCCATGTATTCAAATATAAAATAGAATGGCATCTGTTAAAAAGGCTTACTAAATAATCAATGAATTTACTGACAGTTTAAACTTGAATGATCTGTCAGTGTACCTATTAACTTTATGTACATAAATGCACATATAAATTTAAATAATTGTGTTGCAGGTGAGGACAAGAAAACGTCTGAAGAGGACGCAGCAGCTGCAGCTGAGGCCAAATCCATCAGATGTGATGAGTAAGTTCTCATACAGGCAAGCTTATTGAATATTTTGTTATACAGGCAAGCTTATTGAATATTTTGTTATACAGGCAAGCTTATTGAATATTTTGTTATACTGGCAGGCTCATTGAATATTTTGTTATACTGGCAAGCTTATTATTTTGTTGGAGGCTTCAGATAGACTTAATGCATGTAAAAAATCTAGTTATTATTTTCAAGCATAGCTTCAATCTATAAAACCAGAATCTGGAAAAAAAGAGAACTGAAAGTTTATTGAGCATCATTCTGCAAGCTCAAGTGTAATTAATTTGTGAAGTAGTATAATTTTTTTATTTTTTACACTTATTCTATTCATATTGGATTCTCTTCAATTTCTTCTTTTTGCTACTTTGGTAGGTATTTAAACCTTATCAAACTAGAGATCATAATCAATTTTATACTAATAGAACAGACATTCTATTAGAGAAAAAACTATTTAAACATTCAAATGGGACATTATTGTTGTCCTTTATAATATTGATTATTGGCTGTATTATGGGAAGGCCATTTTGCCTGGTAATGCAAGTTTGTATTGTTTCTATTCCAGCTGGTTTCTTTTTTATATGAAAATAGCTAAAGTGAAAATATCATAACAGAAGATCAAATTTATTGTTGAACTATTTAATAAAAGCTGTAAGCTAATTATGCATTAATGATTAAATTTCATCTAGTACCAGTTCGAAGTTGAGTTTAGCATCATTGAGAGCCTCATCTCATTTTATTAAGGTTATGCATTTTGTAATTTTTTAGGAAATATTTGGTAAGATAACAGCCTCAACTACTAATTTTATTTCAGTTGTGGGAAGCTGTTTAAAACCCCCGAAGAAGTCGAGTTTCACGCAGTCAAGTCTGGTCACTCTAGCTTCTCGGAGAGCACGGAAGAAAAAGCTCCTCTAACTGAAGAACAAAAAAAGCAGAAGGTTTGTTATCTGTTATTTTTTGGGGAACAGATAAAACTTTTCCAAGAAGTTGGAATGAAGTTTTTCATGTCCGTATGCTAAGTGTTGATTTGATGGATGATGTTTTACTATCATGGTTGCATTGTTGAAACTAGTTAATACTTACTTCGGAGTGAGTAAGGCCACTCAGTTCCACATTCAACCATCTAAGTTCCTTATTTTGTCATTGATGCTTTCGATTTTTCATAAATATATTGATTTAATCTATTTTTATTTTAGGAAATATTCTCATGTTGATCTCCCAGTATCTTTTCTGCTGAAATTTCAGTCAGAAGATGCTTCTTGAAGGTATTCTACTTATCCTCACTTTGTAACTGCAATGATCTCATCTATCAATGGCTTGTGCAGTTGCTAGAGTTGGAGGAGAAGATGAAAGCTCGGAGAAAAGCAAAGGCTGAAGAGGAAGCAAGAGAAGAGCGAGAACGTGAGAAGAAGAGGATAGAAATGGGCAAAAATGTGGCCGAGCACAGAAGAAAGTGGGTAATACTCACATTCATGTCCTCTTCATTGTGTACACATTTTCTTAGTGAGCAATATTCTCATTCGAATACCAAACAGCTTTACAATATTTTTCATTAACTTAAAAAAATGAATTGCGCCCAGCAGTTACAATGGACCAGTCGTTAGCACATCGTTAATGCCTTTCTTTGGGTAATTTTGTTGTATTGTTTTTCGTTGTCGTAGATGACAGAAAATATCTCATTGTATAATATCAATGTTGACAACTTTATTGTTACGGGGAAACGTTGTCATAGTGATGAAATTTTGAGGTGCCGAGGTGATGCAGTAACGAAGTGATGAACAAGGTGGTACAGTAACGAGGTGATGCCGTAACGATGTAACGAAGTGATGAACGAACGAGTTGTTGCAGTAACGAGGTGACGCATTTACGAGTGATGAAGTTGGTAGGTAATGCACCGGCTGAGGACGTGTTTATGCTTGCAGGTTGGAGGAGGACGAGATCCGCAAGCTGGCGGAGGAGAAGCGGCGCGAGAAGCTGGAGGACAAACTGGCTCGCCAGCGCGTCAAGGAACAGATTGAGGCCGACAAGGAGGCGCGACGGCAGAAGCTGGCAGGTCTGCTCATTTTTATCCTAACTCAAGGATTGAGAGAATTTAAGGATTGTCATTGAAGATATGGTGAACCTGCTTAGGATTTTTTTAAATTCTTGATGGTGCACTGGTGCAGATGAATTCATAAATTTATTTATTGATTAAGGATAAATTTATAAGTGTGAGATGGAAAGGATGATAGAACTCAGTCCGTCGGTGTAGTGGAAGTAGTGCTGGTGGAGAGTCGAGCCGCAATAATACATGGGCTTGGACATCCGAATCACCGTGCGGCTTGCAAAACGAACGAAATTTGCAAATTTGACAAACTTACAACACTTTTTTATTGTGGTATAAAATTATATGAAATTAAGTGACCGATTTTATGTGACTTTGGTTCACACAAAATACGTATTTATTTCTTAGAAAAAACTTAACATAATGGGCTTGAAGCTGCAAAGCGACTGGTCGACGAGTGAAAAACAGGTTGCTCTTTTCGGTATTTTACCAAGCTTTTTCCTAAAATCTGCTGTAATGATGAAGAAAGTTATAAAAATCTGGGTTTTGAAGGTTATTAAGAAAAATGGATATAAATTTCCTTAGTTGAGATTTGAATTTTTAATTAATATGTACCATAAAAATCCATACGTTCACACTTTTTCCTTAGTTTCCTAAATGTCCCTTTGTTTTCTCGATAATATGTAACTCCCACAATGTAACTGATGGTTTGTTCTGGCAGCTGCGACAGGAGCAGCTCCTGTGGTTGCTGCAGCAGCGCCCCCGCCTGCCGCAGCTCCCCCTGCTGCCCCCAAGAAATCCTACGATGAAACCAGAATACAAGTTAGCTCTCTATATTTCATTATTTTCCTTTATCCTATCGTCAAAAATTACTTGTCACACTGGAATGTTTATTGTATATTTCTTTGAACCTGTTTCCTACTCCCTAAATTACCCTAAGGAAAATTTACCCCATGTTAAGAAGCCACGGCTTTACACGAAAACCTCCTCCCGCAGTTCCGCCTACCGTCGGGGCCGCCGGTGGTGCAGACATTCAAGGCTAAGGAGCCGCTGTCCGCCGTCAAGCTGTGGGTGACCATCAACCATCCGTGTCCTGACCCCAGCCTCACTGTGTCCCTCTCCACCACCTTCCCCCGGCAGGTCTTCTCTGAAGACCAGATGGTTCAACCACTAGAGTCATTAGGTCTGTAATGTTGTCAATACTCTTACGTTGATCAGAATCAGCGTGATAGAGTTCTATTTTTAACACGTTTTTAACACGTTTTTCTTAGCTTAGCTTCGCGTTTGTTTGTTTGTTTGTTTGTTTGTTTGTTTGTTTGTTTGTTTGTTTGTTTGTTTGTTTGTTTGTTTGTTTGTTTGTTTGTTTGTTTGTTTGTTTGTTGTTAACATTGACAACGAAAATTAACCCACTTCTGATTGCTCCAGAGCTCTGAAATTCGGCATGCAGGCTATTTTCGCCTAACAATTTCAGATACAATCATAAAAACTAGCAATTATACTTCTGATTGTTCTAGAGATCTGAAATTCGGCATGCAGGCTATTTTCGCCTAACAATTTCAGATACAATCATAAAAACTAGCAATTAGAGACCTAAATTGGTTTAATTGAGTAAAGTATATATATATATTATATACATAGTATGACGTGAGGGCGTTCACGTTATAGACGAGCAGGCGCTGACGCTGCGTATCATCGATACGTGCGTCAAGTCATACTTAATCAAGTCTTAATCGATTTTCTTGTGGACTAAAAAGTAGAAAATAAAATACTTAAAAAAACTTTTTAAAAAAACACGTTTTTCTTGTGGACTAAAAAGTAGAAAATAAATTATGGTTCGCCCCAAAAAAACGTGGGTCGGGCTGCATGTACGTTCACCATCAAATTTCCAAAATTTAAAAATCTGCCCGACACACGTTTTTTTGGGGCGAACCATAATTTATTTTCTACTTTTTAGTCCACAAGAAAAACGTGTTTTTTTAAAAAGTTTTTTTAAGTATTTTATTCGTATTGTACTTTAGGATACATGACTTTAGACTTCATCGATAAGTGAGCAGATGCGAGAGCGGCACATCTGCAATGTTAATATTGACGTTTGCTTGTGTTGTGTATGACTTTGGTCGATGAGCAATCAAGTACCGTATTCCATGACGGGTAAACAAATTTAAAAGGGGGCTAAAAGCCTTGTATAATAGCAAAGCGCCACTAATTAAATATACCTTACGTTGAAATCGAACCATGAGGCCAAATACATTTTTAAATTACGAACTAGCGGAGAAGCTGTGCCATTTCATGCTTGAAATACATGAAATATTGAGGATGAAAATCCAGTTGAACCTGTGCTAATGAATGTGGCTGATTCAATCCACCTTGTTTTCCAGGTCTCGTGCCATCATCTGTGCTTATGGTCCAGTACAAGTAAAGTTTATCGGGCATTTTTTGGTTAAGTAAAGCTAATTATTTTAATGGCACCGACGACGGGCGATAAAAGAACAATTCGGAATATTTAAGGAGCCGTCAAATCCGTCACATTCCCGTGTTACACCAAAAGCACCGAATTTTGGTTGACAGCTTTGTCCGTGAGCAAAGCTTTAGTGCCTTCGTTGCCTTCGATACGAATTTGATTGCGTCCTAATTAATATCCAGGCCAATTATTCAGAGCATGTATCAGCAGCACTTCGTATTGATTAATTACACTCAAGTGATGTTCGCACAAAGAAAGTGGCGGCAGAAGCCGACCGGTAAGTCAATGTACGACCTGTTCTGCAACAGCAGCGTTGGACGCTGTTGCTGCCGCGCCATTTCTCTGACAGGTTATTATCAAACATCAAATAAAATTAACTCAACAACGTAGTTTTTTTATTACTGTCCATTCAATCAAAAAGCACAAAATTAAAATCACTTGATATTATCTGTGACCACCTTTTGGTTGTGGGCGAGTAAACCGAAAGTTATTTTAAAAAAAATTACCCATGCGTCGATTACTGAATTGATACTCAAATCTGAATCGATATCTTATAACTAATTAATATTTTGATGCTCTTGTTCATTTATTCTTAGTTTTTGGGTCCCGATTACAAAGGTGATACTCGGTGGACTATTGGGATGCTGAATGTGGAATTAAACAAATTTTCATTTGTAAAAAATTACTATTTATAACTTAATAGTATTGGAACAATCATCCATGTCCTGTCTCAATGAATCACATATAAAATTATCGCGCTTTCGGAGTCAACAATGTACAGAAATCGCTTTCTGCACCTCCAGATTCTTTATAAATTCTCAAGTTATCTCCAGTGAACCACAACAATCTTGGAAAATTTAGAACACGTTAGAAAAGCATTCACATATCGTGGACGGCTAAAATGGTAGTGATGCACATGATGGCGGTCATGCAAATCGTTTTAAAGGTTGCTACATAGTATTTGGTGAATGCAGGATACGCTTTCGCTGATACCAGCAGCATTTTTAACAACTGGAAGTGAAACTTCGTGCAAATGCTGCTAAGTAAAGAATTCCTACTAACTTTTGGTTTACAGTAGAAAAAAAGGGCGCCACAACAACGCGAGGAGGCTGGGACAGTATGGCCCCAACTATGCTCAACTACCAACGGTATTCATCGCACTCGGACGAATATTGTACCCACAAAAAATTAGGACTTTAATTTCTAACGTAAAGAGGGCTGTCAAAAAACAAAGATTCTTAATTATAATGCCTTCGTTCATCACTAACACAGCCAAAGAAGACTCTTAATGACTAAAAAATTTACTGTAGTTTCATTTACTTTGTTCTAAAGCGCAACAAATAGAACACGACGTATTTCCAGGCATTTTTATAAATAAGTCAACCACATGATATATAATGGTTATGTCAAATAATACAATGAATATTAAACTCAAACGGTTGATCAGTAATGGTCACATCTGTGCCACCATTTTCAGACTTCTTTCCAACACAGTGCTTGATTTACAAGCAACTTCGAGCGATTGTGATTCAACGTGCCCGTTTATTTTGTACAGTAATTAATTAATTTGATTTTATCAGACATTGTACGTAATAAAGTATTGAACTGGCTCAGGAATCCAGTTGTTATAATTTACGTCCATAGTAATTCATCCACCGCGGTAGTGAACACCCGCCTTCAGGAATGACGTCAGAACCGCGGATGTTGGCTGTTGAGGACTCATCAATCTTCTGCAAGTTTGTCGATTTCATCAAAGTTTTTGTAGTCCAACTTCTTTATTTCGATATCTACGGAAAGAGAATATAATGAGAGAAACTGGATGATGGCACGCGAGCTAAAGTAGTTAGAATTGATAAGAAATATAAACAAAAAAATTTACTCTTAGACGTAAAATTAGTATTCATTAGGAAATGCAGCAGTTGCACTGAATCTATAATGGAGTTATTCTTTTCCGATGTCAGGGATTTGAGACCAATGGAGTACCAAGGTAAGCAAAATAGTAAAATGTTGGCGAGATTGTAGCTTCGACCGTTATACTAAGACCCATAGATAGTATGCGTTTTAATCTAACGCTGAGTGCTCGTATTGCGTTCAGTAACAAACGATCAAAAACGGGAAAATTTTCATTAAAAACTTGATCAAGATGACCAATTGTGCAGTAGAACTAATTACAGTAAATACAAGAATATCATTTATGGGCGGATAAAATAAAAAAATTAAATAAATAAAAGCAGGCAATTCGGGAGAGACTGACTGAAGTGTTTTTGTATCTGCTGCAGCAGCTCCATGGAGCGCGGCCCGTCGATGATGTTGATGGCGTTTCCGGTCTTGCCAAAGCGGCCCGTGCGGCCGATCCTGTGCAGGTATGTCTCGCAGTCTGCCGCCCCGTTCAGCTCAGGCAGGTCGTAGTTTACCACCAATGTTACCTGCGTGCAACAAATTGACATGATCACTGCAAATAATATGAATAAACAGCATTGAATTTATTGCCGCTGTCCAGTTCAACATGCTTAAGGCATTGAATTTTAAGTGTATGTAGATTATTGGTATTGTAATCCGAATACTAGATTGGAATTTTAATAAACCACACGAGTAACCTGTTTAAAAGGTTGATATTAAAATTTACTGAGATTGTGACCAGCTAAAATTGGAATTGGTTGAAGTTGCTAACGGTTAAACCCGCATACATATTTCGCATCCGACTACAAAATTAAGGCTAATACTACCTACAACCAACGATCCCTGCGTGACGTCGAAGGGCATATAGGTGATAGATGGTACCATGATGCCATGGTATCACCTATCAATTCAAGCTTCACACTAAATTTACTGAATATTATCACATTAATGATGTTTATGGAACGTTCAAAAACTCACCCAGACAGACAATTTGACTCATATGAGAAGAAAAAATGCGTTGCGTTATACACGACAATTCTTTTAAAATATATAATAATTTTAAAAAATGTGAAACCCCATTTTGATTATACAGACATTTTGATCATTCAGAAATGGTCGAGTACTCAGTGTCTGTATAATCAAAATGTTTTGCTCAATGTCACATACAATATAACTTTCCCACACTCAGAAAAGGTGCTGATAAAAAATACATATAATTTATAGGTTTCGCTAGTTTCACAACAGCATGAATTCCTCTAACATGAGCTCCTTCTTAAGACTTCGATTCACATACTTGTAACAGTACAAGAAATAGCTAGCTTATCATAATTTTTGCCAGGGAAGAATATTTTAGTTTAGCCGACTATTAACATAAATTTTAGGTGGAGCATAAATTCTGACGCATCACAAATTATGAAAGTAGCCCAGACCTGCTCGACGTCGATGCCTCTGGCCAGGACGTTGGTGCATATAAGGACTCGCTCGCGCCCCTCCCTGTAGCTCGTCAGCACTGACAGGCGCTCCTCTGCTGACAACTCTCCTGCATGACACAAAGTAGTTCGTAACTTGTATTAACGGCATTTATAACTCAGTAGGCCAATCATAGACTGCTTTTAAAGCTGAATTCACCAATGACAGATGAGAAATAGGCGGCTACGACTACTTAGCCTAGGCCGTCCCGTGCACTTGGGCGGCAAAGTGAATAATAAACCACTGAGCGTGCTTAAGCGTTTTGATGATGTCCCGTACGAATAAGGCCAAGGACGCCCAATATGACGGAGGAAACCCAATATGGCGGATGACACCCAACATGCCGGATGACACCCAACATGCCGGATGACACCCAATATGGCGGATGACACCCAATATGGCGGATGACACCCAATATGGCGGATGACACCCACCAGTGAGAAGGGCGACGTGATGACCGTCCTTAACCATGCGCGCGTGCAGCCAGTTGGCGGTCTGCTTGGTGCGGCAGAAGAACATGGACTGCCCCACAGGGATGGTGTAGATGTTGCTGATAGCCGTGTACTTGTCTTCTGCTGTGGGACACTCCACGTACATCTGTGATATCAAACAATCATTTATGATGTCTTAAGCTACGTACAATATAATTAAAGGGGAAATCAATGATTGGGATTCAATTTTACTTGATGTTGAGGATCTAACAGTAATAAATCACGCATTTGAAACGATTTATGTACGTAAAAACCACAGCACAAAAATGTCCTACTTAAGCCAAAAGTTGCCGATACTCTGGTAAAAAACCTATTATTTAATTTCAATCATTAATGACACAGCAAAGGACTACTAGATCACAATAATAGGACTTCATGGTGACCACAATCGACCGCCGTGATGGTGACATGCCTGCCTGATGTTGGTGAGCGTCTCCTCCTCCCTTTTCAGTCTCATGATGACGGGGTTGGGGACAATGGCCTCAGCGAACTGCATCACCGTGCCGTCATACGTCGCACTGAACAGCATCATCTGGCACGTCCTGGGCAGCTGCTTGTGGATGCGTACTGACTGGTCCTGCCGTACATAAAATAAAATGAACAAATTAATAATAATAGTGAATGATTTTCATCATTCACAAGAGGTCATGACTGGAGATGAGGGGCCATGACAGATCCTGGCATATCCATAGCTGATCTTAATGGATAAAATGATGGTTCACAGCCTCCGAGTCCATTATAGCATCGCGATAATCCCTAGGAAATATTTATGCAGACTATGGGTGACATATCTTTAGGAGTTACGTATGTCTCATAATGATAACATTAATTGAATATGTACAATTAATTTTATCAATGAATAAAAACTAATTCATGGCCTACAAGACAGGATGCAATTAAAGACGTTGTCGAGTTCATAATAGTTTGACAGACTTCTAAGTGAAACTAGATGGAAATGCAAACACTCAGTGGCACAGCTGTTAATGCAATTTTATTGCAATATACGTAACTATGGTACCTACCATAAATATTTGGATTAAGAGACTAAAAAAAACACGATTGCTCAGAGTCCTTACAGGTAATGACAAGTGAATATGAAAGCCCTGCCAGGGCTGACACCTTTTTGGCTTCCCTCCCATAATTAACACGTTTTTCTTAGCTTAGCTTCGCGTTTGTTTGTTTGTTTTTATATGTTTTTCCACTCCCAGTCTCGCCCTCCGCAGTCTTTCTCTCCCCCACCCACACCTCTAGCCCCCTTTTGGTACGCTATGAACAACAACCAGAGAGATACAAATAAATATCCAAACTATCCGATATGGAGCGGGCACAGCAGACCTGATGGCCCTGCGTGGCGATCATGACGTCAGCTTCATCCAAGACAAAGACGCAGCAGTCAGCCAGCGATAGCGCTCGAGCTTTAGTGAGCCAGTCGAGCACCTTGCCTGGAGTGCCGATCACGATGTGGTCGGTGATCTTGCTGCCTCGGGTGACTGAAAACACACCGCGTCAATCATCAGCAAGAAGTATATCAATCATTGGCACTACGACATGAAAAAAATTATCAAACAATTCATCGACAACTGCATCATTGGGAGAGCGCACCAGGAAAAAAATTAATCATTAGCCAAATTGGTAAAATATTAATCATCAAGCAAATCAAGAAGATATCATCCTTAAAACACGTAAATATGCCATCCTCATTCAAACCCATCATGACCAAATTCAGCGTCAGTCATAGATATTATGTAAACTTTCATCATCAGTCTGAAACAACATGATACGAGAATAGTGGTACAGGATATAAATACTCCTGATAAACGTTTACTTGGAGCATTTGAAGATTACATTGTTGGTGAGAACCTATAATTGGTAGTGAGACAGCTTCAGCTAACTGTATTATAAACGGAATCATATAATTGTATTTGGTCCACAAAAACTAAAGGAACGTGCAACCATACCCAGAGAATCCCATTACCCCAGGACAGTGAAATATTAACGAAAACAGTAAACAAAGAACCTTGTTGACAACAGGTCTCTTGGAACCTCGCTGGCAACAGCACTCTTGTGTCCGGTGTCAATCAGGCATCTCATTCTATTAATAATAATTGAGATGTTATCTCAATTATTATTAATAGTTAATTATGTTAATAATTAATAAGTTAATGTTATGTTAATATTAATAGTTAATGTTATGTTATGTTATCTCATTGAGATGTATTAATTGAGACGTGGTAGAGATTGATAGAACAGTACTAGACCTGAGTCAGCATGGACAACATCACGTGACAGATCATGCGATCAAAGCCTCAGTAGTGGGCGGGAGCCATAATTATATAATATTGCTGTAACCTTAGTAAGGCCTCCCAGTAACTAACAATCATGCCGTAATGTAATGTAACTCACGTTAGAGCTACTCCGACCTAACGGTCGACGTCTTAGCTTTACCTTATCGTATCTCTCAAATATTACCACCATGTAACAAGAAGTTCTGTAGACAAGTGGTGGCTTACTTATCCCTCACTAACTTATTCAACAAATCGCTGTCCTTGGGTTCAGGTAGAAATATAACAAGGCTGGAGGTGCCTAAACGTGCCTCCGGGACATCTAGATACCTTGTAGACAACAGAAATCTGGGTCCTCTTTAGACAACAAGGAATTCCGGAAACTGTTTAAAATCAAATGTTCAATACCATGAAAACTTGAAAATAATCAACCACAGGATGTTAAAACTCATTAACATAAGAACCCAACAGACTTCATAAACAATTATAACAATAACAATTGCCTCAGGCGACAGCCTCGAGTGACGTACGAGTTTCGCCTTTGACGGCACACTTGATGGTGACGTCAGTGCAATGTTTCCCCAGCGCCATGACGGTCTGTGCGGTCTGAAGGGCGAGCTCATAAGTAGGAGACAAACACAAGGCCTGTGTGCATCTCTTGCTGGGGTCTATGCGGCTCAACAGACCCAGGCTGAATGCTGCTGTCTTCCCAGTACCGGATTGAGACTGTGCAATCAAATTCTGTGGGCTGAAATAAAATGAACAGAACAATACATTTAATCTTGTAAAATCAATAGTAATACTGGAAAAATACAAGTTACCCAGTTGTATGTATAATTGTCAATATCAAGGTAGAGGAGGCAAGTTTTGAAGCCTAGATAAATAAAGTTTTTAGAAATTTCATGTCAACTTTAGAATTGAATCAAATTCACTGCATTATTGGAAAGCATACAAATATACCTATGCCAAAATATAAATCATCATTTGCAATTTTTTTCAGCCAAACTGATTTCATATTTGATATTTCATTAATTCTCCATTTAAAATAGGCACTTACGGATTGGCAAGGAGAGTGGGAAGTGTAGTTTCTTGTATTTTTGAGGGAAGTTTGAAGCCCATGTCATAGATCCCTTGCAGTAACTCAGGGCGAAGCTGCAGTGCCTCAAAGGTTTTTACAGAATATAAAGGAGAGTTGGGATCTTTTCTGAGAACCTCAACATCATTTTTACTCTCCACAATACCTTTACACAGAACCTTGCGCATGAGTGACACCTCGGCTGCAGAGGGAGCAGAATCTTCCTCGGAACTTTGCAAGGTAGCTCCTGTAGGAAGCTTAGGTGGAAGAGGACTTCCAGCAGATGGAGGAGCACAATTTAGTGGAGGAGGGGGACTGGACAAGAATGAAGGAGGTGCACTGGAAGGTGGTGGAACTGGGAAAAAAGTAAACAGAAAGAACTTCATTTAAAATTTGCTGTGTGTGAGAAAAGTTCAGAGATACATTATTCCTTTGAGGAAAGATCCATAGCCTGAGAGGACTTGTAACAATTTATGTCTCAGCTGTGATTTTTCTTATAGAATTACCATGTCTGTCACAATATTTATATAGGTTCTAGTATTAACAAGGAACTAATGCAATTTAGCAAACTTCAACTAAATCTACTGCACATAATTTATTCATTGCCCAGGCTGCATGAGCATTAAATAAAATAGATTGATTTACCTGAAGTGAATGGCACACTTGGAGGTGGTTTAGATGCATCTTTGGAAAGGCCTAAGTTCAGCACCTGCAAAAACCCAGAATAAGCTAATTAATATATAATTTGTGTTTTCAACATTAGATGTCAATGAATTATGACTATCAGAGTAAAATGAGAGAAATTACAAGGCAATTTAAAAATTTTCTTTCATGATCTCTGCTATTTGGTTCATGATTTCAGAAAATTATCAAGCAGTATGAATTATTCATTGAGTATGACAACTTAATATTCACAAAAAACTGAAACAAGTTATTTTATGAAAGCAATCTACTGCAACAGTTTGATAAAAATAGTTCATTTTTTCCCATTAGTCCAAACAAAACAAGGGTTTAAGGACAGGCATCTTTCAGTTACTTTTTTGAGACAGTTACAAAGGGCTGCAAGTAAAATTATTTTTAAAAATAAACAGGTGAAATAACTTTAAATTTGAAAAATATAGTTTTGACAGAAATAATGGCATTAACTGAAAAAATATGGATAAATTGTTTGGCTAGATATACAAGTTTAAAACTAATATTGTGATAGAAATATCAATAGCAACATTTTAACGTTGATGGATAACATAAAAGTTCTCACCTTGGAAGCAAGCTCCTCAGCCTCCTGCTCCTCTGACGCCTTGGCCCAGTCAACACTCATTGCTTATAACTAATATCCCAATACTACTCAATATCAGTACTGCAATGCAGAATAGATTTTATTTTAGCTTCAAGGAAATCTGTAAGCTCTAAAAAAAATAACAAAGACACAAATCAGTAAATACTGTCAAATGAGGTAATAAGGGACAGGCAGGGTAAATCAAGACAGTCCTCAGCCACAGCAAAAAATGTTATAGCAGCAAAACTAAAAATAGTGGCATAAAACATTATTCTTATCTATGTAGCACTAAAGGAAGTTAAGAAATCATACATTTACTAGCTCTATAAATCACTGAAAAAATGTTGGTAATGATAGATCAAAAAGTACCTACTTCTGCCAAAGTCTGATCAACAATAAAGAATTTCAATTACATTTACCTTGCTCAGTGAAAAAATTTCACTCAACAAAAAATTAATGCATCATCGGTCAAAACAAAATTGCGCATGCTGCAAGGAATGTCAGATAAAATTGTGAATTGGGCAACATAGAATGAAAATTAATTAGCCTAAACTATGATTTATTTCTCTAAAAAATATGATGGTTGTCACAAAAAAAAATCTGTTTCAGGTATGTTTTTTACAATCTTTCTTTGTTATAATGAATTCACTTGACTAAATTAAAATATTGGTAAATAACAAGCCCAGTCCAGTAAGACATGTATGCATGCATTTTATGATCGATGTGGCTGATGCCCAATGATTGATTCTGACACTCACGCTTTGCAATCAATGTGGCCAATGCCTGATGATCAACACTAACACACCCACTAAACAACCAATGTAGTTGATGCCTGATGATATACATGGATTCACGCATTTTACGATCAATGTGGCCGATGCCAGATGATCAACACTTAGGCACACACTTCATGACCAATGTATATGTAGTTGATGCTTGATGATCGACACGGATGAACGCATTTTATGATTGATGTGGCAGATGCCAATGATTGATTTTCATTCTCGCGCTTCGCGATCAATGCCTGATGATCAACACTTATGCACGCACTTTACAACCAACATAGTCAATGCCAGATGATCAACGTGGATGCACGCGTTTTATGATTGATGTGGCCTATGCCAGTGATTGACACTGACTCGTGCACTTTACGATCAATGTGACCTATGCCTGATGGCCAATACTGATGCACGCGCTTTACAATCGATTTGGCCAATGCCCAATGCATGTGCTTCACCCTCAATGTGACTGATGCACGATGATAAATGTGCTTTATGATCAATGTGCCATAACACAACTCATAACACTACATAACATTACAACACTTTGTAACGCAACTTATTACACAACACATTTTAATGCAACATAACATGACATTATAACACAAAACATTACAACAAAAATTATCATAACACAACACATCATAACATATAGCACCACATATTATAACACAACATATCATAACCAAGCGCATTATAATACATCCTAACATAGCCCAACATATTGTAACACTACATAATATATTGTAATAACATAACTCCACATTATAATGCAACATAACATACCATCTTTGTATCATAACATAACAAAAAAATTGTGATATATCACTACGTATGCATTGTAACATAATATAGAATACAACAAATTATACCAAAACATATAACAGAAGCATATTGTAACACATCATATCATTATACAATGCATTATAAGACATTATCACTTAACCCAACACATTATAACACATCATAATGTAACACCATAATTATATAATGTTAATGTGTTATAATGTGTTGTGTGTTATGCCACATTGATCGTTAAGTGTGGGCATAAGTCTTCATCATCAAGCATTGGCCACATCAATCGTGAAGCTTAAGTGTCAGAATCAATCATTGGGCATCGGCCACATTGATTGTAAAATGTGTGCATCCATGTCAATCATCAGGCATTGACTACATTGGTCATTAAGTGGGTGTGTAAGTGTTGATCATCAGGCATTAGCCGCATCAATTGCGAAGCACGCGCTGCAGTGTCAGAATTTATCATTGAGCATTGGCCACATCGATTGTAAAATGCGTGCATCCATTTCAATCATGCCACATCGTTTGCAAAGCGCAAGCAACAGAATTGATCATTGGGCATTGGCCACATTGATCGTAAAATGCATGCATCAGTGCCAATCATCAGGCATCAACTACATTGGTCGTAAAGTGCATGCATAAGCGTTGATCATCAGGCATCGGCCGGCTAATAACGACGGCCGCATTGATCACAAAGCGCGAGTGTCAGAAACGATCATTGGACATCAGCCACATCTTTTGTAAAATGCATACATATATGTCAATTGTTAGGCATTGACTTCATCAATCATTAAGTTCTTGCGTAAGTGTTGATCATTGGGCATTAGCTACATTGATCATAAAGCAAGGGAGTCTATGTCAATCATTGAGCTTAGCTGCAGCCCGCATGATGGCCCACATTGATCGCACATTTGAACAAGAGTGTTGAGTGTGCATCATTGTCAGTCATCGGGCGTTGGCCAAATTGATCATAAGTGCGCGCGTCAGTGTCAAATGTCAATCAGTGGTCAGAGTTGTACATTTGTTTTTAGAGTGAGCATATTGGCAACTGTCTTCCCTGGTGTACATCTCAAAATAAACATCCGGTGCCCATGCCACACCTTGCAGACCATGGTCAATCTATTATTCTATTTTGGCATCAACATCCATTTGCTGCAAATATCGGCATCCACCGTACATTTAGATGGTGCCTTAGTGTCTATTAGAATCCCAACTAGTTAGAATCTTGACTAGTTTTGAAAGCTGTAGAAGAAAATTAATTAGAAAATCAATTAAGCAGCAAAAACATTTGCCAAGCCAAGCCATGAAGCCATGTGCACATAATGCATTGATTCTCTAATTTTGTCATGAATATGAAATAGTAATTTGATAATTTATCTTCAGTTCATTCTGGCAATTAAGCAAGTAATAAGCTAATAGCATGTTTTTAAGCTTTTGCTTAAGATAACAATGCAGTTAGCACTTAGCAGCAGTCTGACTCTGACATTACCTCATTTCTCAACTATGCAAATAAGACTTGCTAGCTGGTCTCTCTAGCAAGTCTAGTCCAACTTTGAACCAATTGGCACTGTTGTTGTTTTGTCTGCTTCTTCAGTTCTTGAGGAAGTGGAATCATTCCCCATACACCTCACGACTCACGGCTCAAAATGGCTCCCTCGTCTGCCCCTGCCGTCTGGCAAGCCAATCTGTGATAATTAAAGCCATTAATTAGGCAAAATATCTGTGTCTTATGAGAGTTAAATTGTGCACCAGATCAGACTACTACCCGTTAGTAACCTTTACCTAGCACTAAGCTTGTCTTCTGGACACAAGGATTCATAGGCCTGGAGCATTTGATTTGTTCTCAGGAAGAAGTGGCCAGAGATTTATGCGCATCCACGGAACCTACTACATCTATTCTACCACTACCACGGTCCGGGTACGGGGGCAACAGAATAACCAATTGCTTGGCACGCGGCACCAGCAGTTGTTAACTAAATCATGGAGAAGAGAATTTGTCAACAAATAATGCAACTCGTAGCAGAGACAATTCGGGAATTCGTAATTTAGGTTTCACACTTATATCAAGCAAATTTATTTCAAAATTCTGGATTAGATAATTGAATTTAGAGTATTAACCTACTAATTGCGTTCGCGATAGCGATTCTCTTGAATTCAGGAGAATCAGGACTATTGAGCCAGTACACATAGTGATTCCTTATTTGCACTCCTGACTGTAAAAAACCAGCATGAAAACAGTTCTACCCAAACTTTGGATAATTTATAGTAGCTGGGTGTATTGAGCATAACCGATCGTGTTTCATTTCAAAATCAGGGCCCTATCAAATCGCACAACACGCATCAGCAAATCCGCCGCACAGAGCAAATAAACACGTACAAATCCATTAACTTTACAAATTTAAGTTAGAATCGATGGGTACAGTGTGGAATTCTAGAGAAATAATAAATTAACCAGTACACATAGCATATTGGAAAGCAGGACCTGAAAGCTTGGAAAGGCCAGGAACTTTACACTTTCAGTCCATTATTTACATATCCTATCCCTTTCCAGAATTCCAGCTGTGATTGGTTGATAGGATTGTGATTTAAGCCCCTTTCAGCTTTCCAGCTGTAGTTGGATAATGGAATTGTAATGTTATCTGCTTTCTAGCTGTGATTGGTTGATAGGGATGCTTTCAAGCTGTGATTGGTTGATGGGGATGCTTTCAAGCTGTGATTGGTTGATGGGGATGCTTTCAAGCTTCTAAATAATTATTTTACAAATTTAATGTACTAGTATAAAATTGAAACATTTTGTCCACAGTCCACTTTTGATCCACCTTTTCATTTATAGTCACTTTAATCATTCACCTGGAAGAGCACTGTGGGAATGGGAAAGCTTTTCAGCTTGGGTGGAAAGCTTTTTAATAGGGTAAACGCGGTATATTCCGACACATTAAGGACGCATGGAGAAATGAAAAACTATAAAAAATAACCGTATTTGTTACTCAAGTTCTGTTTGCTTCATGTGACTCGCAAAACACCGTACTACGTGCCAGCAACGATGAAACGTCACAAAATGTTGCCATATTTATATAAAAGCCTTTAGAATGCAAACCTACCAAATCCCTATATTCCGACACTGTGTGTGGCAATATTCGGCACATGGTGAGGCGTATTCCGTCCGCAGTTCAAATTCTACTGATACGTAATGCCGTCATCCACGTGTTCGAATTCCATTTGCTGTGTGAGCTGTATTGGAATACAACACAGCTTTGAATTAGAACACTACCGTAATGAATATTGAACACTACTTAATTACGCTTTTAATTAACAACTATTAAGCTTTTAATTAAGCAAATTTTAATTTTTGTACATAGCTTGGAAGGACCTGTGTGTGTCCAATTCAAGTTGTGACAGAATTAGTTTTCATGTGTCTAAATCCATTTCTCAACTTAATCATCTATTAATTTATTTACCACTTGAAATCAGCGAATACAAGTATACTAAAAGGATTCCTAATATATTCACAGACATATTTAAAAGTCTCAAACCATAATATTCTTCCTATACAAACAGTTATTCACTATTTGGTAGAGCAAGGTCAACTGTCAAATTTGACACATTTTTCGATGATCTCACTGGGTAGCATGCATTGTCTCTCTTTGGATCTCAATATTTTCCTGCTAGATGGCCAAGACCTAGTGTTTTGGCAGTAGTTTGACGCGCAAATGTATGACGTCACCATTTCAACCATCAACGAATGCATGGAACTAAAACAAAGCTTAATATAAAGGAAAAACTAGAGAGGTGACGGAATTACCCATGATGTTGGAATATACCGCATTTACCCTAAGTGAACTTCCATTCTTAGAATTCCAGCCTGCGATGAAAGCAGTTCATAATAATCTTTTACGTTTAAACTGACACAAAAATAATGGACGATAGCTTTTTCATCTATTATGATTTAGTGTTTCAAATCACCGTGTAAGTTTAAATCTATTATACTTTATCTACTCTACTACAAATTATACGCAAGACAATTGATGCGCATGGATGCATTCTACAATTTTAAATGCCCATACTCGTGTCTGATAACTGTTTCGATTCTTAGATTACTTCCAATCCATCATAAATGCAGCTTTTAACAAACATATCAGGAACAAGGTGATGATTATCATATTATGCAGAGTGCATGACATATGTAGCAGAACATTTCACTGTTTACAGTTTACACTATTGTTACCGTGCTAGTGGGTGGGACAAACCCGTTGTCCACTTCAGAGTAAATTAAACAGTGGAAGCTATTAATCTTGTTTAAATGAAAGAATTTTCTATTAAAATTATATTTAGGGATAGTACAGCAAAACAAATGAAACAATTGAAGAGTGTGGCATTGATCAGTGGCTTTAACTGGCAGTTCCACTGATAAGGGTTATGAGTACCTAGGGTTAACACGGTATATTCCGACATCGTGGGTAATTCCATCACCTCTCTAGTTTTTCCTTTACATTAAGCTTTGTTTTAGTTCCATGCGTTCATTGATGGTTGAAATGGTGACGTCATACATTTGCGCATCGAACTACTGCCAAAACACTAGGTCTCGGCCATGTAGCGGGAAAATATTGAGATCCAAAGAAAGACAATGCACGCTACCCAGTGAAATAATCGAAAAATGTGTCAAATTTGACAGTTGACCTTGCTCTACCAAATAGTGAATAAATGTTTGTATAGGAAGAATATTATGGTTTGAGACTTTTAAATACGTCTGTGAATATATTAGGAATCCTTTAAGTATACTTGTATTTGCTGATTTCAAGTGGTAAATAAATTAATAGATGATTAAGTTGAGAAATGGATTTAGACATATGAAAACTAATTCCGTCACAACTTGAATTGGACACACACAGATCGTTCCAAGCTACGAGCAAAAATTAAAATTTGCTTAATTAAAAGCTTAATAGTTGTTAATTAAAAGCATAATTAAGTACTGTTCAATATTCATTAGTGTTCTAATTCAAAGCCGTGTTGTATTCCAATACAGCTCACACAGCGAACGGAATTCAAACACGTGGATGATGGCATTATGTATCAGTAGAATTTGAAGCGCGGACGGAATACGCCTCACCACGTGCTGAATATTGCCACACAGTGTCGGAATATAGGGATTTGGTAGGTTTGCATTCTGAAGGCTTTTAAATAAATATGGCAACATTTCGTGACGTTTCATCGTTGCTGGCGCGTAGTACGGTGTTTTGCGAGTCACATAAAGCAAAAAGAACTGGAGTAATGCATACGTTTTTTTTTATAGTTTTTCATTTCTCGATGCGTCCTTGATGTGTTGGAATATACCGCGTTTACCCTACTGTTGGCTGTTCTAGGCCAAAACCTTAGTTTATAGGGTAAACGCAGTATATTCCGACACATTAAGGATGCTTCGAGAAATGAAAAACTATAAAAAAAAACTGTACGCGTTACGTAACTTCTGTTGGCTTCACGTGACTCACAAAACACCGGACTACGCGTCAGCAACGATGAAACGTCACAAAATGTTGCCATATCTATTAAAAAGCCTTTAGAATGGAAACCTACCAAATCCCTATATTCAGTCACTGTGTGTGGCAATATTCGACACGTGGTGAGTTGTATTGCGTCAGCGCTTCAAATTTAACTGATACGTAATGCCGACATCCACGTGGTCGAATTCTGTTTGCTGTGTGAGCTGTATTGGGATACAACACAGCTTTGAATTAGAACACTAACGAATATTGAACACTACTTAATTACGTTTTAATTAACAACTATCAGGCTTTTAATTAAGCAAATTTCAATTTTTGTACAAAGCTTTGAACGATCTGTGTGTGTCCAATTCAAGTTATGTCGGAATTAGTTTTCATGTGTCTAAATCCATTTCTCAACTTAATCATCTATTAATTTATTTACGACTTGAAATCAGCAAATACAGGTATACTTAAAGGATTCCTAATATATATTCACAGACGTATTTAAAAGTCTCAAACCATAATATTCTTCCTATAAAAACAGTTATTCACTATTTGGTAGAGCAAGGTCAACTGTCAAATTTGACACTTTTTTCGAAGATCTCACTGGGTAGTGTGCATTGTCTCTCTATGGATTTCAATATTTTCCTGCTAGGGTAAACGCAGTATATTCCGACATCGTAGGTAATTCCGTCACCTCTCTGGATTTGGTAGGTTTCCATTCTAAAGGCTTTTTAATAAATATGGCAACATTTTGTGACGTTTCATCATTGCTGACGCGTAGTGAAGCGTTTTGAGAGTCATGTGAAGCAACAGAACTTACGTTACGCATACCGTTTTTTTATAGTTTTTCATTTCTCAATGCGTCCTTAATGTGTCGGAATATACCACGTTTACCCTAGATGGCCAAGACCTAGTGTTTTGGCATTAGTTCGATGCACAAATGTATGACGTCACCATTTCAACCATCAACAAACGCATGGAAGTTGATGGAACTAAAACAAAGCTTAATATAAAGGAAAAACTAGAGAGGTGACGGAATTACCCACGATGTTGGAATATACCGCGTTTACCCTAGGGAGCACAGGGTAGAACTAGATTGACTGAGTGACACTGCAAGAAAAATAAATGGAACATAAATAACCCTAGTGCCTAGTATGGAATATATCTACTTGGCGAGCCGCGACTGAATTTTTCGAGCCGTGGTTTTATGGATTTGCCAGCCGTGATTCCATTTCTACGATAGGAGTTCTAGGAGTTCTAGGAGTTCTAGGAGTTCTAGGAGTTCCAGGAGTTCTAGGAGTTCTAGGAGTTCTAGAAATACGAGTTCCAGGAGTTCTAGGAGTTCTAGAAACACGAGTTCCAGGGGTTCTAAGAGAACGAGTTATAGGAGTGTGAAAAGCACTAGAATCTGAATCCCCATCACACGGCAGGCCCCTCCGTGTGAACTCCTCACCACACGGCTGCCGTGTGATGAGGACTTCACACGGCTGAGAGTGAGAGAGAGTAGATGAGAAAGAACGTATGCGAGAAACGAAGAGAAAGAAAAAGAGACAAGGAGAGAATAAAGAGAGTGAGCGAGAGAGGAAGTGGGCAAGACACTGAGCGAGTGAAGGGGGGTTCGAAAGATCAGGGGAGAGAGTGAAAGTGAAAGAGCGAACGTGATTGAGCGAGCGATAAAGAGAAATAGAACGAATTAGAGCAAGCGAGAAAATTTGAACCTACAAATTGAGTGAATGATTGCAAAAAAGAGGAACATGAGCAAACGAGAGAGCGACAGAGCGCGTTCAAGTGAGAGACAGACAGAGAGAGAGAAAGAGAGAGAGGGAAAGAGAGGAAGAGGGAGAGAGAGCGAGGGAGGGAGGGAGGGAGGGAGGACATGATCAATACTCGCTTAAAGTTGGCTTCCTTGAACAAAATTAGACGGCATCCCCACGCCTGCCTGCATCCCCAAGCCTGCCTTCATCCCCAAGCCTGCCTTCATCCCCAAGCCTGCCTGCATCCCCAAGCCTGCCTTCATCCCCTGTCTCTTATACACATCTAGATGTGTATAAGAGACAGCTATGATGTTTATGTTTTTTCTGCAAGATATTTTTGGCGGAAACGGTAAAGCAATGCGGATTGCGGAAGTTGAAAATTTTATGAAATGACATGTTTGCGAAGTGCAAACCACGATTTTTTAATAAAACAAAAATTTATGACATTCGAGCCGCAAGATTTCATACCTACTGAAATTATATGATATTAGAGCCGCGATATTTCAGACAAAAATAGGACTTTTCCAGACTAGCCTAGTGCTAGCCTAAATAAAGAATTCACAAACAAAATAATTAAATCTCTTAACAAATGCCAGAATTTAATCTAAAATATTTATTATGACTAAAAAATGTAAAAAATGCATTACTAAAAACTGACCATTAGACAAGAAATCAATTCAAACAAGGAAATTACTTCAATAATCAAGATAGAATAGAATAGAATGCATGCCATTTTACATCTCGCAGAGTCAGGCTCACTGATTTTTAACAAGGTGTAAGAATAGAATACCTAGAAGTGTCGGCGTTGAAGAAATAGGCCCATCATCCCATGGCCTGTTGGGCTGTTGCAGATTCTTGAACTTTTCGTGATTTCAGACTTGATACACAAGAGATCCGGCCTTTGGAACCCGATCTTTCCATAGCTGACAATGATTGAGATAGCTGCTGGACTTATTGCCTGGTCCGTAATTTGCTAGGCATTATAAGACTGAACATGTGCTCCTGCATAGCTTTGTCTAGTCTGTTTTTGAAGATGTTCATAACTTCATACTCGGAGCGTCAACGATCATTGAACGATGATAGGCTTTGGTCCGCTTGGATAACTAACGAATGAATAAGCAAATGATCATTAACTGCTGTAAAGTGCATATGAATAAGGAATTTACCACTTGTGAAAGAATTACAATTGATTTGACAAATGGACTAACGCAGTACACAAAATGTTTCGATTTCGGAGAGCAGACTTACCCAGGTTTGCACTTCTTCTTCTTCTTTTGGAGCTGAGGGAGCTCTGGAGACTCGTCCAAGGCAGCCCCCCGACAGAATAGTGCTCAGGATTTGCGCAACTGTGGGAAAAAGGCAGAGATGAGACATTGCAGAGAGCAGCCATGTTAAGAGACTGGAGCTGTTCGATTATAATATCAATGATAAATATTTCAAGAGATTTATTTGAGCGATATATACATATTTCATCCCAGGTTAATGACTACTAACATGCCCTGCACAGTGCCTCACATGAGATTGTAGACTCGACTGAAGGTCCAGCCTGGGCAGCACAGCCTGGAGCTTCTTTTGACCAAGTTGGTCTAGCAAAGTGAGAGTTTATACTTTACAAAAACAAAACAAAACTCCTGTGGGCTCGTCTCTGAAGGATCAAGGGTTTAAATGAATTTAAGGTGAACAGGTTTGCACTTCCAGACTAAACACAATACACGGAATGCCAGTGGCTGCTTGTTACTAAATAGCGGAACTGAATTGAACGCGACTGTCGTTAGATGTGCAAAAATTACTCTGAATCAAAAATGGAAAATAATTAAATCGAATCAGGATTTACTGAAAAATAATGAATTAAAACACAGACTGGTTGAGTGATAAAAGGTCAGATGCCTTCCGGCAACACTATCCGTGGTCGCTTGTGCACTTACGTCAGTATTAGTGCTCGGCATGATGGCATCCCACTCGCATATCTTGACAAGATGAAGGTTCACTGCCTTAAATAAATGAACATCACATAGGGCACAAAATGCCGCTCTGTCCGATCTGAACTTTTGCGTGACTTAGCCGTATATACGCTAAACAATATGCTTTTGCATCCTCTTTAAAATGTAAGTACTTACCCTTAAAAATTATGCTGGTCGGTCAGCTATGCAGGTCATCAGGTGTACAATAAATTTACTTCGAATAATATAAGATGGCGTGGGCCTTTTGATAACATCATCAAGGAGGTTCAAAAGTTTTCAGTTGTTAAATCAAATTCCAATCAGTCTGCAAGAATACGGGAAACCATGAAAATCTGATAAAGAGCATTCTACATTCCGTTCTTAAAAATCTTTTTAGTAATTTTTACTCAGCACGTAGTGTGCATTTATAATTTAAAGATTCTGTAGGCATATTCTCCAACCCGGGCCCGACACTTTAAAAGTAGCGCTCGTAGTCACTGCTCCTGATTTGTGATTTACCCAGCTTATCTCAGGACTATTATGGATCATGCTTTTATTTCTATACCTGTAATTTTGGGCTCGCAACAGCAACGAGACCCAAACTCTTTTAAACTAATTAATATTCCACTTAAATTACATTGTTATTCGAATATGTTATTCTGAAGACTGACTATCTTAAGGCGTTTGCTTATACGATGTGGATCGATTTATTCGAGGTTTGATCCCCCCAAACAACCGTCTAGTGAGGTTGTACAGAGCTTCATATCCGACCTCGAGCAAACAGGAAGCTTGTTAGGCAAACAATTACGATCGCTTATTAGGCAGGCTATTTACTGAGCGTCGAACTGATCCACGAAACTGGCGAAACACGCTTCGAGTGATACAACTGTTCCATGTCGGAAAAATATATTTTATATTTTGATGGTATTACTTTAGACGGGAGGCTGTATACTATTCAATAATTTATGAGAATAGCAGGATAGAAATATTTTCCTATCCAAAAATATCGTATTGGTGTGAATTAAGCAGAATAAAGTAACTCCTAAAAACTTACAACTCTTACATTAGTAAATCTTAGAGATTTACTAATGTCATTTGATTGATTTATTGCCGCTCCGTTCTTTAATTCTATATAATATTTAACTTAGCTTTCAAATGTATTCAAAATATTTAAATCACTAATATTTATGTTCTAAAACCATAGATATATATACTCATAGAACAATAGACCATCCCAGATCCCTAGACCCGCAGGGCCATTCCACACAAGCCCTCTGAGACCGCAATATTCCAGTCCTTGGCCGCGGCAGGAATGCCCGCAGGCTGCGGTCGGGCTGGGAATGGCTCGACTTGGAATGCTTCCAGGACGGCTGGCGACGGTTTTTCTCGTCTAAGTGATTCAGGCTGCGGCAGTGGCCAGTAAAACCGACACTAAACTTCTGGACTGGCCGCCAACTGAGCGTGAGGAGGACATAATGTGCGCTCCGCATAAAAAAAATGTAAAAACATTATTTCATGAGCGCAGACAACAAAATTTGCAACGAATGATGATTATTTGCTTAATATTAGTTTAAAATGTATGCATTAACATTGCATTTTATGTTTGAACTTGCACAAGACACAGGAATCCTTGCAAAACACGAAACAATAAAATTAAAAAAAATTTAAATAAGGATTATTAGCGTGGAACTACAATGGTTCACACAGGTACACGAAGAAGACTCCGATATTTGTGGGGACAATTGCTCAATAAATTTAAAAAGCATCATGTAATAAAGGACTGAAAATTTTTTTTAAATTAAATCGTGAAGAATAAATACGTAGAACGTTGATTGTAATTAAAATGCAACAAGTGGAAAAAATACCAGGCCCACACAGCGCAGGACCACAATTTGGGGCCTACACAGCAGAGATCCACAATACGTGGACCACACAGCGCAGTAACAGAATATGAAGTCTATACAGCGCAAGGCCACGATACGGGGCATTTATTTAAAATAAAAATTAAAAATATCTATAAGTTATTTCGCTAATGTGGTATTCAACGCATCGGAATACGTTGCTCTGAGGAGAACAACAAAGAAAATGTAAATCTCAAAACCCCAAAGCGAATCTTGAACCGAACTACAATGTAACTAAATGCGAAGAAAGTACGCGTCCGTCGTTAGGAACAGAGGTGTGAATAATAATGACATCACATACATCACAATATGACATCACATATTAATCAATACCAGTAGTGGCTGGAAATGCCGGTGCGCTGACAATAGTACCGACCTAAGATGTGACGGCAGAAGGAAGGGTTGGAATGTTGGTATAAGTTCATTATATACGTGAACTAGAATTAAGTGAGATGTGTGAATCAAGTTGAAAAATATGTGAATGTTTACTATTAGGAATGTTTAATAACATTTAATATTTCAAACCAGAAAGAGTAAAAAGTGACACTGGGCGTTTCGGCAAATCTTCACCAGGTTTATTTTCCGCGTATTCCTCCAGTAGTGAATGTGCAATTTTCGTACTGAACTCTGTAATCTTCGATAATAATTCAATTGCCACGAAAAAAAATTTAAGTTACGTCTTGTTTCCGCTAATTATGATCTTTTTTTAGCTACGTTATCGTGAAGTCTGAGTAAATTCTGAAATAATCTCATTGATGTAGCGGTAAGTCCGAACTTATTATCGTGTTTACTGTCAGTAATAGCGTCGGTATCTGCAGAGCACAAAGTTGCCTGCGTGCAAGTCACTAAACTTCGCCTGGGAATAAGTGAGTGTGCCACGCAACTGCCGTGCTGCAATTACCATGAAAATAGCCAGTCACGCGACACTCAAACACCATGGTCCTTCCTGGTTACCAGTGCGGTCTCGTGTGAAGTTGCATGCAAACAATCAAAGATATAAAATACAAGTAATTAAAGATATGAATGAAACTTTGACCAAATAGCGATGCACTTCTTGCATTTATATGATAATGCTAACAAAATTTGGTCTAGGCATATTAGTGCTGTGGTCAAAACTCTACGGATATAACAACCAGTATTTAAGTTACTTTTAATCCCATTCCTCTGTGTAGTTAGCTGGGGCAATACTCTACTAGCTATTTTACGTCATATTAGATAGAAGTTGTCGGGATCTTGAAAATATTGATCTAATATTGTCTCAAAATCAGGTTTTGCACGAAATTATTCATTCAGTTGTGACTGCTTTAAATTGGGGAAAATTTTACTGTATAACTCAAAACGAAGAACAGATATTCAGCGAAATAATATTACTATCTAATTAATTTGGTATTGAAGGGAGTTGCTAAAATTTTTAAAGCCCACAAATGATGTCATTTTATTCAATCTTGTTTGGTCACATAGAAACAATGTTAAACATACGTTATTATAAATGCGCGAATTCATGTTCTCATTTTGGTCAGCTTAAAAAACTGAATTAAGCTGCATGTTAAGCAATTTCTAGCAGAGCAGCAAAGTTCTGACACAAATTGCCGCTTTTTACTGAGGCTGGGACGAGGGCACCGGAAAGTTCGAGGGCCGATAGCTGCCCGATAATTTTCTAGAGGATGCGTCAAGTCCTCGAGAAAATTTTCGAAGCAACACCACCCTCTGCTAAAATGAGCCCTCAAATCCAGGTCCAAAAACCTGACATGGCCTCAAATCTGAGTCTAGAGGCCTGCTAAGCCCTTAAGCCCTGATCCAGACACCCGACAACCCTTCAAGTCTTGGTCCAAAGACCGCCAAGTCCTCAAGTCTCCGTCAAGACCCGCCTAGTCGTCAAATCATGTTCCAGAGACCCGCCAAGTCCTCAAGTCTTGGTCCAGAGAACCCGCAAGCTCTCGAATTCTGGTCCAGAGACCTGACAGGCTCTCAAGTCCCGATCCTGAGATCCATCACGTGACCAAAGACAAAACAGGCAATTTGTATGGCGGTTCACTGGTTCTGATTGTGAAAAAGCAACCGATTAACTTTCCTGCAAAGCTCAAGCGGTCTATGCATAACATTAAAAAATTGGACCAAACGGCGCTAAGAAGCAAAGTAAAGTAATACTTTCGACTCCAAACGCTGCAAGCTGAAGATTTCTGAGGGTATTTGCCCAAACTGGAATATTTACAAGCGTTTGCCAATTACGAGGTTAAAATGTCACCTTCCTGGCCATTCAAATTACCTGTAACACAGGCATTTGTGGACAATGATAAACTTGCTAGCATTCCATAGGTCAGCTACGGTAATTTCGAATATATTTACTCTATCAGGGACTAGTGGACAAAAGTAACATATTCAAAGTCACTTCGTTGAAGCATTGCTGGGGTATTAAAATACGCTTCTGATACTTCACTATGAACCCATGGCATACGCTGGCGTGTGAAGAGTTTATGGCATGCATAGCGTGTGCAGAGCTCATGGCACGTGTAGCGTGTGTAGAGCTCATGACACGTGTAGCATGTGCAGAGCTCATGGCACGTGTAGCGTGTGCAGAGCTCATGGCACGTGTAGCGTGTGTAGAGCGTGTGTGCAGAGTTGGGTTCTGTCTTTCATTAGAGCGGACGAGCTCCGAAAATTAGCGCCTCTCACGCAACCCTTTGTGGTCCGAACATGCTGAACATGTTACACATGCTGAACATGCTGAACATGCTGAACATGCTGAACATGCTGAACATGCTGAACATGCTGAACATGTTGCACATGCTGAACATGCTGAACGTGCTGAACATGCTGAACATACTGAACATGCAGCACATGCTAAACATGCTGAACATGTTGCACATGCTGAACATGCTGTTCATGCTGAACATGCTGAACATGCTGAACATGTCATAAGCCAGTGCGCCGTGGCACAAGCCAGTGTGCCGCTGGTGTGTCGTGGCATAAGCCAGTGCGCCGTGGCACAAGCCAGTGTGTCGTGGCATAAGCCAGTGTGTCGTGGCACAAGCCAGTGTGCCATGGCACAAGCCACTGCGCCATGGCACAAGCCAGTGTGCCTGATGTGCCGTGGCACAAGCCAGTGTGCCTGGTGTATCGTGGCACAAGCCACTGCGCCTAGTGTGTCGTGTAGCGAAGTTGTCGCTGGTGTTTGCAAGGCTGCGTTGCTGATGCTGAGCGAGTGGCCGCTTTTACGCAGATTGCTCGCTGCCGTATTTGCATGATCCAAAAACGCAGAAGTTTGCTTGGCATGCAAGAATAAGTGACGACCAGACAAGCGTCATGCGTAATATGGCATGCGTAAGCCGGCATGCGTGAACCAGCATGCGTAAACCAGCATGCGTAAGCCGGCATAGGTAAGACGTCATTCGTAAGCCGGCATGCGTAAGCCGGCATATGTAAGACATCACCCGTAAGCGTCATGCGTAATATGGTATGCGTAAGCCGGCATGCGTAAGCTGGCATGCGTAAACCAGTATGCTTGAACTGGCATGCGTAAGCCGGCATGCGTAAGCCGGCATAGGTAAGACGTCATTCGTAAGCCGGCATGCGTAAGTTGGTCATGCGTCACCATACACAGTCATTATAATTATTATTATTAATATTATTAGTATTATGCATTACAATGAGGAAACAATTGTTCAATGACGAATGGCTGCGAGGCGAATGCGTAGTATAAATAGAAAACTAATAGGAATGAAATGTTAACGCTACGAAGGAAGATATGAATAATAAAAATGCATAAAAGAAAAGACATAAAATTCAGAGAGAATGGCTCGAATAAACAAGGATTACTATTTAAAAGGCATCATCACCATCATCACTATCATCGTTATCCTCACGGTAATGATGGAAAAGTGATGGATGCGGACGAAATGCTTGAAGTATATGGAACGAGAAAAATAAGAGTACATTTTACTAATAGGGTTGAGTTAAAGTAAGAGTAATAAAAGGATTGAGGGGAGCGAGGGAATGAGGGGAATGTGAGGGGAGTTGGTGAGGGTTGTTGCAGGGCTTCCCTCTAACAGCACCGCGATCAATGAGGGAGCCTTCACTGCACTCACACGTCACTGCACACTGCAGTCTACTGCACTGTATATGTGCTATTTACTGTATATATGCTATTTACTGTATATGTGCTATATACTGTATATGTGCTATATACTGTATATGTGCTATATACTGTATATGTGCTATACACTGTATATGTGCTATAGCTATACACCTGTCTCTTATACACATCTAGATGTGTATAAGAGACAGCCTGCCTTCATCCCCAAGCCTGCCTTCATCCCCAAGCCTGCCTTCATCCCCAAGCCTGCCTTCATCCCCAAGCCTGCCTTCATCCCAATAGAGTGAAATAGAGAAAGTTTACAAGCCTACCTCGTGCGACGAGTAATGGACATTAATCTGTTTTATTTTAACGTACATCAAATAACCATTAACCACCGGCAAACATACATATCAATCGTACAAGTGATAATCTTACTTAAATGTGTAAATCAACAGGCAATCATTAGTCAATTTAGCAATCAACAGTCATAGGCGGCAATCAACAATCATATTAGAAATCGACAGGCAGTGTCTAAATCAATTAACAATTAATAAATCATAATTCTATGAAGCTAATCAGTTCACCGTAATTTTAATGACATACACGCATCTTTTAGTTTTCATTAATGCAGAAATTAATAAATAAATCTACGGTAAAGCAACATGACACCGACTAACTTGCTAGTCACCGAATAGACTCAGATTTGTTTATTGTTATTGAGCTGATGTTCTACTCCTGATGTTCTAATTAATAATTCACTAATTATTAATTAGTGAAGGGTTAACTGCACCACTTAAAAGTGAACATGTAATATTGCACAATTTTAGGCGACTGTTTAACAAGTTTCAAACTGGCCTCACATTGAATCAAAATAAAAAATTTGTATCGATATCTACTATTAATCCAATGAAATATACAGAAGGTTATTCATTTGTGTTTGATGACTGGATATATACAAACACTATTCAGTCTCAAGTGTAGTTGACTTTCCAGATGGCCGCGCAACACCTGTGATGAATACCTGACACCTGCACCACGGAGTGTGACGTACAAAGTGTGAGAAAGGAAAAGGTTTTAAAAAATATTACTCAGTACTCACTGCAGTGAGTGACAGAGAGCGCATTTTCTCGTCGACGAAAACGTGAAGTCACGGACGGACAGACAGACAGACAGACGGACATGGCGAGCACAATAGTGCATTTTTTTCATAAATGAGAAAATGCGCTAAAAAGACTGAAATTTCAAATCTAGCTCGAAGAAAATATTCACCGTTAAGAGAGATACAAGAACAGTAACAAAATATTCAAAATATGTAGCGTACATATATAATGTAATAATATTATTTATATGGACTAGACAACGTACAATCAGTCGCATTGTGCTTAATCAGCTTTAATAGAGAGGTTGCTTTTTCTTCTAAGCATTCCCTTCCCGTATAGATGTTGTCGTCAGCTTCCTTCTCGTCTATTAATGAAACCTTGGTCAAAAATATCTTAACTGCTGAATAAATGTATACTTATATATTAACTTGGTTAAATGCACACGAAGACCGTGAAAATGCAATCAAAAAAATGAGCGAGATTGTCCAAATTGCATTAAAATCTTGGCCTGGGGTAAGTCATTCTGACCCTGCAGTCTGGCCCGCCGAGTGTCAGTGTATACGTCCGCTCCCTGTGGGTAATAAAGTGTGTCACTATTGGACAATATTGCCCATTCTGAGTGTGTGTGAGCTACAATGCCTGCTATTCTAGACTAAATTCATTAACGGAATTTTTCTAATAACGACAGATGATTTGGGATGTTATTTAGTAGAAAATCATGAAACCTTAAGTTATTTTCAGGCCACTGCCTTAATATAACTGGAGGCTTTAAAAACTTCAATAACTAACGCTGCATTCAGAAAAGGGCAAAAAATATTCTGATCTCATGGAGTGTACATTCATTGAAGTTGAGTCGTATGTCTTATGTTTATATATTCAGGTAAAAATTCAATGCCGAACTAATGCTGTCTATGAAACGAAGAAGTTAATGTCAAAGAAAAAAAGAATAAAATTGTTGTCACGATTGTGGCATTTTGCGTGATTGTCTCATTTGGCTGAAAATTTCTCCAAAACGCGAATATTTCTCGTGTCTGTACGAATTGTAGATGGAATATTCCTTTTTCTGTAATACGTACTCCGCTTCCTCAGCTTTACCTCAGTCAAATGTTCGCAGTCAATAAACAATGTGATTCACGGAAACTTCCTGATTTAAAAGTTCAATACAAAAATAAATAATAAAGATATCTTTACAATAGAATTTTATTGCAAAAGAAATTACCTGATATTTTATACTATTCACACGTTTCTAAGATGACATCGGACAAATGACGGCCCCCATTGTCAATGCATTCATTGGGTCGGTTTTTAAAGTTCCATTCAACTCGCTGCAGCATAAAGACGGGTATGTTGGCGATTGCTTGGCGTATGTTGTTCTTCAAATGAGGTAGGGTCCTTGGACAGTCATTGTAAATAATTTATTTAAGATAACACCATAAAAAATCACAATGAACCAAATCGAGGGATCAGGCCGACCAAAGAAGGTCACCTCTCAAGGATATAAGGTCAACCAATGATTTACCTGTCAATATGCTTCAGCGAGTTGAACGGAACTTCAAAAATCGACTAACTGAATGTATTGACTACAGGGGCCGTCATTAGTCCAGTGTCATCTTTAAAAATAAATGACCCTAAATTTCAGGTAATGTCTTTTTGAATAAAATTTATATTGTAATGATATCTTCACTAGTTCTTTTAAATTAAGCTATTAAATCAGCAAGTTTACTTGAATCATCCTGCACATTATTAAATAGTAGGTAACAAAAACATATGCAATACTTAACAGAATGAGGGCCTCTCTAGTTGCTGTCAATATTCATACTGATTGCTTGAAATTATTAAATAATAGGTAACAGGAACAGATGCAATACTTAACAGAGTGAGGGACTCTCTAGTTGCTGTCAATGTTCATACTGATTGCTTGAACCAATGATGGCAGAAACTAGTGGCTGCCAGTATCTCCAGCGCAACCCGTTCTACATTAGAAAAAAGTAAAAACCCAGTTAAAAATTTTTCAACAATTTAGAAACTGATTGAGTTGAACTATTCTATTCTCGGCTTCAATCGAGGAACCAGAATTACAACAAACATGGCATATATGCAAGGTGACAACGGACCACGCTTACCAATAATAAAAATAATAGGCTGGCCTTATCATCAATTCAACTGCAACGTCACCTACGAGTGTTGCAAGTATCATCACTTTCTGTTTGTTTTGATGGAGTGTCACCAACTAACTTCTGTTGTGATATATAGCTTTGTGATATATAGCTTCGTTATGGCTTTCATCACAACACATCAGTTCATATCATAACTTGAAGCATTCAATGACGTGACACAGTTCCACAATTAGAAGCAATATTACCTTCTACCTCTCAAAATATAATTTAACACCGGAATTTCGAATCCATTCACTTCCGGATCAGTCAGCAGATATATTGAAACACCAAGCCAAGCTTATTATTTCATCCGCTGACGATACTTGAAGAAACGGTGCTTCAATTCTCACACTATAATCAAAACTCCCGAAACTTCTTCTTAAATGGAACCTGCCAATTAATGAAAGTGAAGCGAAGCTCTGCCGTCAAATAAAAGTTTCGACTGAGGTTCGTACAAATACCTGCTTCCTTGTGCGTGGTTCACGTGACGCCAGCTATGATTTGGGTCAGTAAACGACTTATATAGGAAGTAAATATTATAATGGCAGCTATAACGGCTATCATATTGCACACGCTCAGCTTAACCTTGGGCGAGAATGAGCTGCGTCACGCCGCTGCCCTGCACACTCAAACAAATGAATGGGTTACATTGCCCAAATAGTGACGCACTTTCTTACTCACAGCACGAGCAGAGAACGGACGCCCTAGCTTCTACTGGGCAAAACCGGGCCAGGCTGACCCAAACAAGAGAAAAACTACATCATCGCAATCTAGACAAAGTTTCACTTATTCATGTGAGTGCACACGCAAGATAGGATATTTGACCAGCGCCTGACGGAGGGTGACAGGAATGACGGGCGTGACGGCAGGATACCTGAACTGCTGGTGACGTGGGGAGACGAAGTGTGATCCGATCCTTCGTGTAACGAAGCGTGACGTAAGGTCTCATGTTCCCGACCATGTTAGTCTCGAGCGCCGTAACATGTCAGGGTGTGGATTACGGCAGACAAAATAGGCTTTTTATTCTCATTACGTGGAGGCTGGGCACTACGAAACATTGGTCCTGGCAGGTCCAGAGTACGACAATAAAACAGTTTTGGTGGAGCACGATGGTCATGGAACTAACCTAAAATATAAACTGACTTATCAAAAATCAGGCTATTGATCACCGCTATCAGGATAGGCAATAAACGAATATGTACTCGAGACAAACAGAATATGTAAGCGCATCAGTAGTGTTAATTACACTAGGACAGCTCGAACGCTAATTGTTTACAAATACTTTCCGATCCATCGTGGCCTGGGACTGCTACGTCCGAAACAAATACCAAGGATACCAAGGGTGCAGGATTACGGCGATATCGTAGTCATCTTTTATTTGTTTTTTTTTTCGGTTGTCGGACTGAATGTATTGAATTTTAGTGCAGAATTTAGGATAGAGTGAAGAAATTACCAAAAAATTCCAGTTTCAATTGCTTGACTTATGGCCAAACACTTGCTGCGCTTTCTCTCTTCAAATTGCAGCCGCAACATATACACGATGAAAACTCCAAACATTTATTGATATAATTTAGTTGAAGTTACAAATATTTTAACTTGACTGCGCTCACTGCCTCTATTCCCCACCAACCTTATACTGAGTTTGGGCCGACCGCAAGATAATAACTTGTCTGAACCTATGTTGTCTGTTGTGTTCTCTAATGGGTCAGCAACGTTATTAATAACCGAGTCATATATTAATATGACTGAGTCATATTGTCCAAATAATGACACATTTTCTGCACGTCACTGATGGGTATTTTTTTCGGGCCAAACTGGGTATCGATGACCCACACACGGATAAAGAGTGCATAGCTATTAGGACAAACTTACGCTCATCGTTGTCTTAAACATGCATGTCTTTTTCGCAGATGAGGAAATTTAGAGCTCTCTGCGCCGCGATGAGTCGTTAGGATGAAGTCGAGCTGCGCTGCTTTGGTTTTCTTCCATGTGGAGCGACGACCAGAGTCTTACCAGGAGCGCAGCCGTTCACCACCAATTTTGTGCACCAATAAGCCCTGAATCGAACGCCTTGGATCTCTCCGGACATCAACCAATCAGCCGTGAACCACTCTGCTTTGTCATTCTCCGGCCTTGCATAAAACCTGCCGTGCACCACCAGGCCGCGGATCGAATATGACTTCCGGGCATTATTAAATTTCGTAATTTTACGTTCACCGCATCTGAGGTTAGGTTTCAGATAGCATAGTTTTGTTCCAAAAATTACCGTCCTTAGATGAGTGGCCGTTCGACCGAGGGCTGGTACGACGCACGGCCTAGATATGATTGTCCAGAAATGCTGAAGGCTACGTTCCGGAAGACAGGAATCATGATGGTCCATTACATCCTGGGCAGTGGTGGTCTTCGGCAGGCGACCCGTCTAACCACTCGGTGAAGACTCGAATTCGGTGAGTGGCCTACAATCTATAGGAATAAAATTATTAATTAACTATTAAAGAACGCAGCTTTTATAAATGAAATGATAGAATGGCTGCACTGGTTCATCCATTAATCTATCACTCAAGCTTTGCAATTTTAAAATCTGCAGCCAGAATCTCGCAGTTATAGCAAGGAATTTTAATACGTGGCTGGTGGTTTTCGATGCGACACGCATTGATCGATTTAATACAAGATGAGTTTGCGTTGGTTATATTTAACTGTTTCATGAGAATTAGTATCAAGCATATAAATGCCTTAATCATCTATAATCTTCGATGCGTTTTCTCGCACTAATTTGATTATTCTAACTTCCGATGAACCTATATGAGTCCGAAGCCATTAGAACAAATGATTTAAGTTTTGGCTACTCGTCTTTTGTTTGAACATTCTAATGAAAAGGCTGAAGAAAACACAATATCACACTGATTAGTTATTTATTATCAATTTCAGCAGTGACCTCGGCAATTAAGAAGGAAATCCTTCATTCATCTACTCAGACACTAATAAGTAATGTCTATATTTCACGATTAAATTTTCTCTAAACTCATGCGAAAAATATAAGACAACGGCAAGGTAAATGCTGTGAAATGCAAATAGCGAATTGATTTTGACGGAAGATACTGAAAATTAGATTAAATTGAAGTAATCACTCTGAGAATTGGTGAGACCTTGTCCAAAAAACTACGCACTTTTCACACATACGTAGGTCATCGTGACATAGTTTGGCCTGGTACAAGAGCGTATCAGACGTACGTATAGAAAATGCGTAATTATTTGAACATGACGCATTCATTAGTGGACGTGAGCTATTTATACACCAAGCCTTCGCATGCTCAATGCTACACAATTGAGGAAAAAATGTGCGGTTATGACACTCTCAGAAATGGGTGAAATTTTGTCCAAATAGCAATGCATTCTTTGCACTTTTGCGGGACATCCTGACCTAGTTATGTTAGGTAAAGAGGCGTATTCATCCAACGAGCATAAAGTGTTTCATTATTTGGATAATAACGATCTATTTTTCTGAGTGTGCTACTGCTCAACGATGACATCCAAGAGCTGTGGGCGAGGGAGAAGAGCAGTCGAGAGCAAGATGTGTAATAACTTTCAAACTAAGAGCGAGACTTGGTAAATGGTTCTTCAACTATGTAAGGTGAAGAATTACATTTTAATAAAATAAAGAACGAGAAAATACAATCTGAATATTTGTAAATGTGAGGAAAAGTTGAGGTTGAACAATATGATTTGCCGGGATGTGTCACTGCCATATATTCGTTCCAGGGTGATTAAGTGTGACCTACGAGAAAATCTTAGAAATGTTCAAGAGTGATCACCTAGTTGAATAATTCAAGTATTCGATTGACAAAGCTCACTGATTTGCCTCAATCAGAGGTGCAAATGTACAAACTTGAGAAGAAACTTAATTTTCGTAACTGTATACTATTAACTACGCATTTCAATGAGCGTGCTCCTAAGAAACGTATTTCAGGCGACACCGATTGAAGCTAGCTAATTTTCTATTTTATTTTTCAATTTCCTTCAATTACGATTTTTTTATAAAGCTCTCGCCAAGATTAATGGTTTGGTGGAGTCTTCCTTGGCACCACCGAAAATTCACTTTCATTACAAAATAACTTATTCAGCAAACGATTATGAGATAATCGGCTACAACTGCGACTAATTACGATTCTTTTCTCGTAAACTTTAAACAGCCGACTTTGGTGGTAAACAAGAAACGCAAAATAGGTCCAAACTTTATTCAACGATCTTCCAAGGTGCATTGTAACATCTGCCAATAGAATAAAGCCAATAATTTTGTTTGCAAGTGTTACATATTACAAGTATTTTGCCAATCTCAACCGAAAAATTTCCACTTCTAAAATGCAAGAGATGATTGACAAAAAAAAAAAAAAACTCAGAAGGGTTTCTTTCGTTGTAATTCACTACAGAAGTCACGTCGACCTTTCAGTGACCGTGTATGTTATTTACGATAAACGTCTTTCATCCTTATCTTCATAAAGAAATAAATGGGAGATTAATAGAAAATCGATCGTACGGTCGCAGTAGCGCCTTTACAGCAAGGAATGTATGGTAGCGTTTCGCACAAAAAGAGAAAAAAGAACACTAACCGTAACAATAGAAAACATCATCTATAGTCATCATTACAATCATCATCACGACCATCATTTGCATCAATAATATTGTTACTATAAAGTATCGCGCTAATAAAATTTTCACCAGCAGCGTGTCTATAATAATAATAAAATTTCGGGGTTCAAATAAGGCGCTCATCGAAGAAAAGCTCAAAAGAAAGCCAACAGGATAGAATTTTTCCTCTCAGAACGAATCAAGGCAAGTCCCCAAATTCCGATAGCAAGTCTATCAACAAAATCTACGTTGAAGCCGAGCGCAGGCAACTGCTTAGATCAAGCAACTTCCCACGAACGCGCGTCGGCATCATCATGGAGATGAAAGATAAGACCAAAAAAGCCAATGTGAACGAAGCAATATCATGAAACACAAGCCACACAACACACATGGAAACCGGCGCTGATCAAGTAACTTAAAAAAGTGTATACAATATCTGACGTAAAGATATATATAACAACGACGACAGCATATCTATGTGAGAGCACTTAGTAGAAGAGCTTATCGGGGCTGAAGGACATCACACGCCATGTAGAACAGTAGACAGCTCCGAGATACTAGACTAATAGTAGTTATAGAGCAGTAGAAACGGTGCACTTCTAGTAGTAGTATATTAGTAGTTGTAGTAGTATTAATAGACCCAAGGATAAGTACATTCCACACTAAAGATTTCATTACTAGGCAAATATCATAAAAGAGGTGCGCATTCAACGTCAAGTTGACAATTACAAATTTGGGTAGATGTCGCCAAGATCCGCTATAAGGAAACTAGCAGACTCTGGGGCCGGGATTGGGAAAGCTGTGTGAGGTAGAACCTTGATAGGGACACGCTTTTTTTTAGTCGAACACAACAGCGAAAGCCAACTAAGCCGAACCGAGGTTATGAGTAACATCCGAAGCGCTAACGGAAAAAAGTTTACCCCCAAACTAAGATCAAAAGAGAAGGTAATTAAAACAATACATTTTTAGAACATATTTATGATACTCAAATCTACTTCAATATAAAGGAAGCTAATGGAATATAAATCAACCACCTAACAGTCACCTCTAAAAGTTCTACCAGACAGGATTCCAGCACACAATTCGAGAAGATGCGGCAAAAGTTTCGACTGCAGAGCGATGTCGACATGACGAGAAAGAACTGATCAAGGAAGACTACCATCGCCGTCTGACTTTAAATAATCAAGTAAACGCGGGTCTAAATTACAGTGGAAACTATACCGTAATTAGAAGCTGAATCTTGATCACAATAGTTACAATTGAGACTTGAAGCGCTTCTCTACAACACTCACATCAATAATGTCGTACCAAAGTCTCCTACAGCTTTATTCTAAAATTACGATTACATTTTGCTTTATATTTTAGCATTATCAAGTTTTTACTAAATATTTCAAATTCGAATAAAGGTAATGTTTTAAAGAAAATGTTATCTCACTATACATGATACGGTCGAGGCTTTGGATGTTCTCACAGAGAAATTTCAGGACAAATATTTATTATATCAGTGATTTAGCAAAACAGAAAACATGTAGCGACACTCAATGCAGCGTCTCGAGATATTTGAACATTTAAATTCGCATCGTCAAAGACGGTAAAAGACTGAGGCCCACGTCGTGTTCACGGTACCACCGTGTACAGACTCGTGTGTACCCAGTATCACCGTTAAAACTCGAGTCGTGCACCCGGTATTATCGTACCAACTCACGTCACCATTGTGCAGAGAACACGACTGCAGTGCTAAAAGCCTGACGGCATTACAACAATCCCTAAGGCGGTCAACTGCAGCCGGATAAGCTAACAGGTCTTTGCTCTTCCCCCTCCAAAAAACACTGCAAATCAAAGGGCTTCAGTCTCTTACAGTCTCAACGGCCATATTGGCTGGTGAAGCAAAGCGCTTAGAAATAAACGTGACTTGTATACACTCGCATAGCAGCGAAGGAATATGGACATCTTCACCGGTGGAATTTAATAGGGCCAAATTCGAAGAATATGGAAGTTTTGGCTAGTAAGTGCGCTCGTGATGAGTCAAGAAAGCCAAGCTGGTTTGGCAGCCACAGCAAGAGTGAGACAACGGTTCAAACCTCTCGCTGTTCGATGGGCGTGTAGAAAACTAAATCTACTTGATAGGAGTGGGTGAGGGAAATGTACTTCTATCAATAAAAGTAGAGATGGAGCAACAGTAGAAGTAGAAACTTACCTACACCTCTGGAATTTGACCAATTTTCGAGGTGACAACCCGATGCCTCTGCTCATATACCAACGCTATGTGTCTACGAAGAGAATAACTTGCTCATGCTACTTCTTCAGTTCAACATTAAAGGATTTATTAGGTTTTAAAGAGCTCCGTATATTAAAGATGATTTACAGCCAATGACAATAATATTATTAGTGCAATATCCCCGAGATATTAACTACAATGCTACCTAAGAGAACGAAAATTAAATTGTACAATGGGGAACTCAGTAGTTAATCGAAAATGCGAAGAAATTCATTCAGACTCACAGAATCGAATGGAACTTTATTACAAGCTTTTAGATTACTTATGAAATTCTTACAGAATTAATTCTTGAAGAAGTTTATGAAGAGCAATCAATCCCACATTAGCAAGGTTGAAAGAACTAGAGCTACAAAACTATAAGGCAAGTACCACCAAAGAAACCAGAACCGCGCAAATATCAGACCACAAAACATAGCAAGAATAACGACGGACAAGATCAGCATTAAAGTTAGTAATTCGTCCGAGTTCAATAGTGAGTGCTTATTGGTGACGTGAAGAATAACCAGCCATGATCATGAGACACAATAATGGTGGGAACCTAAATACAATCAGGCCAATGTGTTCAACCATCGCACCATCACCTCTTCCGCCCCCACAATGCATGTGCCTTCTATTTTAGACCCTCTGTCCATAGTGTCAACTGTTTGTTCAATTGAACATTGAATTTATTTCCCAGATTCTAAGTGCCGTCACAGGTGATCAGGCAGACATTTTAGGATAATGTTGACCAATATACCCTTCTCAAAAAATCATGGTGACAACTATGGTGAGCGAAGGCGGAAGTTTGGGTGACCATACAACTTATCATCAGGTACTGCATCGTTCCTTGCTGCGCCAGTAATGTGAACCCAATTATTTTCCTTATTGACTTTCGATTGACTAACAGCGGTAGAAATGATAGTAACAATAGTAATGACAGCAGAATAATAATAATCATGATAATAATAGTTGATATAGTATTTAAATAAGACAAGGCGAGCACTTCACTTGGAGGTCATCATTGTCACGAACTCTGCAAAAAACAAAGAGGAACTGATAAGCGCGGTGAACACAATATCGGGCAACATGATACATTCACTATACGAGTTTCTTTTGTTTCAAATCTATCACAAAAAAGATTCAATAATTAACCAATGGTTAACCTAATATTACATCAAACTTTTCACACAGGCAAACACACATTAGATAAAAAGTCATGACACAAAAAGCCATTATTTCAAGCAAAAATAAAATTTAATGAGTGAGTGCAGCTCAAATGCAAAAAAAAAAATCCGTGCAACAAACAGTAGCTGCTAATGTACAATATAAAAGTAAACTGCCGAGAAGAAACGCCTGAAGTGGTAAATAATTAAAAAGTGAAAATACTCTATTTATTGCATTAAGACTTCAGTAAAATCAGACGTTCTGGTCCTTCGTTTTTTATGCCTACTGCAAATAGGGATGACTGGGCCACAATTAAACGCGTATTGTTTGTAAACCTAGCATAAATGATGGTGACCAAACAAGCTCAAGCCTTCAGTGAGTCACAAGGCATGTTTCCGTCATATTCACGTGTACCGAGTGCACGAAATATGACGTTACTCTTAAGTACTTTTAATTATTTCGAAATTTCTTATTGTATTGATCACATACTAAGATAAATGAAATACAATTTCAACTAATCGATCTATTATTACTGATCCCACTTGGAAACCACAGCTGCGCGGGCGAATGGAAGCCCCTTTATTTACTGAACGTACGTAAATATATAGTTTGTTTAAAGTTAACATTACGATCAAGAAGTATATTGCATTGCAGAAAAATTTTGGGTGTTATTTCAGATCTATTTTTCATTTAAGAAAAGTAATTATTTGCAAAATGTCTTCCCCATACATTGAGGTTGAAGTGAATTAACGTAGCTAAAAATGATTTTATTAAAAGAAATTTGAACCGTAATAAATGGCACGAATTACGGTGAAGGGTTAACATGAATTTATTTCCTTGTGCCCTGGAAAGGCTTCCAAAGGCCCACGGACTGGATTTCGCACGAGGTTATGATCAAAATTTTCATTTAAGACCTCCACAGTAAATTGATTCATGGAATTCATTGCATTTAGCTTACGACTGCAGTCCTCATTACCCAGTAGTGCAAAGAAGAAGAGCAGCAAACTCTTCACTTGGCCGTCATCATGCGGATAAATTCTGCGAGGATGCAGGTGTACGAGAATGTTAGTCAAACAGGCTCATGTGCATGTCTTTCCGTTAACGGTTATTCTCGGCCGCAAGCAACAAGCATTAACAAAATACTCAAATACAAACAAAATTAAACTAAAAATGTGTGCGAGATGAGTAAAAACTTGCAAATTCAAGAACTAAAAGTATGTAAGTATCAAAATATAAATCTGACGAAAGCCGCACTATTAAAGCACGACGTCTAAAAAGAATGTCATGCATCACTATGTGACTAAATCATAAAATCTGATGATTCAGATAGCAGTTCAAGGTTAACTATTAGTGTTATGAAAGTAACTGCATCCATCACTTGTTTGGAAAAAAATCAATCAAAAAAATAAAAAAATCTAGTAAAGAGGATGGCAAAACAAACTTGGGACTGATATCTTCAGATGTGTCGATCATACTAATAAGGAACTACAACATTACTTAAAAATATTACTTATAACGTGCACTAAACTAAATGGTCTACAGATACACCGCATTACAGCCAGCGTCTTATATATCATTCATTTACTGTTAGCGTGTATTCAATGTGTAATACGCGAACAAAATAAAAATGGTAGCAAAACTGAATACAAAACAAATTAAAACGTCATTGCCTGAAAATAATTCATAAACAAAAATGTTTGCAGAGCTACAGATACAAGGAATAGCAATCAGTGAGAAGGTTCAGTCAGGCATGCACACTCTGTGTAAGCTCGAGCTGGATGTCGTATGAATTTGCTAACCATTACCTGATTTAAAAGCGAAATTTTATTCAAAAATATCTAACGATACAAGGAAGCTTTTACATTGAAGACCAAAAAAAAGTAAAATAGACAAACATTTTGCAACAAATAATGGAGAATTTTGATGATAACTGAAAATGTGCGCGTCAATAATTTGAAAGAAGAATGAAAATTAAACAGACAATGAATAAGAAGTTAGGGAAGAGGATGAAAATAGGGATATGTGGAAGTGTATAAATAATCAAAGAGCAACGATAGCGTAAGGAAATGAATCAGGTTTAGAAAAACAAAATTTCAAATTTGAAATTACGAGGAAACACAACTAACTAACAAAAAACTGAATAGAGAGATGCACAAAATGAAATAGAAAGAAGTAAAAACGCACATAAAAAATTTATTCTAAATAAAATATGGCAGTGCATGGATAACTAAAATATGCTGAGTAACAAGATGACGATGAACTAAAGCTGATAAAAAATCCGAGTAGCGAAGAGGGAACAATAAGAAAGAGTGTAAGAATAATAAAGTTATTAATGAAGATAGTAGGAACATGTAGGAATATAGGTAATACTGAAGATAGTAGTAATATGTAGGAATATAGTTAATAATGAAGATAGTAGGAACATGTAGGAATACAGGTAATAATGAAGATAGTAGGAACATGTAGGAATATAGGTAATAATGAAGATAGTAGGAATGACTAACTCAGTCAAGTACAGGACTAACTCAGTCAAGTACAGGAATAGTTCAGTCAAGTAATAACAATTTTATTTCAGTTAACCAACCGAATAGAGATATAATACACACATTAGGAACTCGTACTTAATCAATTATAAACACATTATAAACTCCTTCAAACAATATCAAAAGCTCCTTCAAATTATCACCATTTCGCGATACACTCATATTCAAAGAGCAATAGTACAAACTTAAAAAAAAAACACGGTACATTCATATAGCTACTTTACAAACGTAGTCAGATAAATAACAGCCTGATCAAAACAATGTATCTCGATCATGATCTGCTTTTACACCAACTGTGCGATTATGCCAGAAAATTTTTCTTTGCTAGCTCCTAGCTGATTGCCGGAACCGTGATAAACGCGGCGAGTGTCGCAATGTCAAACATTTTTACCTATTGACCTATTGACGAAAGGTTCTCGGAAGGAACTAAAAACCGGACCTAAACCCAATGAACCAACATATTTCTCTAGAACACCGGCATATTATATGGAACTTTACCGACAGAATTTATTAATAATTAATGAGTCCAGTATTATTGATCCGAGTGTCGGAGTTGGACGGGAATTGTACCTTAGCTCAGCGGCGGAAATGAAGCCGTTGCCGTCCTTATCGAAGACCCTGAAGGCTTCTCGGATCTCCTCTTCACTGTCGGTGTCCTTCATCTTACGCGCCATCATCGTCAGGAATTCGGGGAAGTCGATCGTTCCGTTGCCTGCAGTCAAAAAAGACATGTCGAGCTTAAAATTACTTCAGCAAATAAGACAGAATCTTCCTTGTCATAAATGCCGCGTTACCTGCAACTAAAATACACCTCAAACTTAAGTTTCATTCAATAAATACGAAGCTATCTTCCTTGTCATAAATGCTGTGTTGTCTGCAAACTAGAATACACGTTAAGCTCAGGATGCATTCAGCTAATAAAAAACATCATTGTTTGTCATTCAAGCCTAAAATTAAGGAAAAATGTCCGAGGAAAGAGGGCTTATGATCCCTGGTTCTGAGAGGTTAAAAAAGGCACTCTTGGCGTTTAAGGCTTCAGCACTTCTTTAATAACAAAATCTCCATACTTCCTATTAGATTATTTTCATACAAAACAATGAAAGGCCCGCTTTAGCAGGAAGTTTCAGGTTCTACTCGGACATGAGAAGCGGAAATTTATTGCAACACTGCTTCTTGTACTACATCGAGGTAGTACTTCTTTTTTGGTACTACTTCGAAGCACTACTTCGCCAAATCATAAAGCTTATCATAAAGCAGGCAATATCATGATAAAAACAGGTCCTGTAACTATCTTGAAAAATAATAAAACTCTTTATTAAGTCCAATAATGGAGAAAGCAATCTTCAGTAAACATGACACGCAGTTGATAGGCACAGAGCAGTAGTGGGCGTGGAGTGGGGGTATAGCTGGCGTCACGGTGCCAGCGTTACATTCGTAGTCATGGAAACCAAACAGACAAGCGTGGCTCTACAACTCGTGTTGGCGCTCTAACCTGATTGTTTTCGTTCAATACTTCACAACTTTAATGAGCTCTACGCCCTCAAGGTCTCTCACTTTGGTCCAATCGCTAATACTTCGTCAGCGCTTCCAATCTACTATAAATAGGCATATCAATTATCAACTAACGTAATCAAGACTTCGTTGGTCCAGTATTGCATCAACACCGTCAGTATAGTATAGGAAACCACGTCGAAAACATTAGTTCAGCATCAGAGCACAAGTATTAATCATTTCAACGACATGATTAAGGTTTCGTTGGATATTTACGCTGATCATCGAACAAAAAATATTTTTATGCCCATTCAGGTTAAAGATCGTGAAGACCAAATCAAAACGAATCAACCGAAATTCGTAACAAACGTACTACGTAGTTCCCCAACAACACCATGTGAGTTCAAGCCTGAGGCATTTTTAGACGCACATGCTGCTTACGCAAGTGCGTATTACGCCCGAGTCAGCATGAATGAGAGCGTTCTTTGAACCATATACAGTGTAAACATCGATCATGAATGCAAGGCAAGTGAGGCAGAACAGCAATATACGTTGCAACAACGGGTCTAGCTAATTACTGTCTTGACGGACAAACAATTGATGAATTAAATATAGCATCAGATCTTGCGTGCAGCTGAACAACAATCTTCCTTGTTCCTTGAGGTTATTATAGGATCGGAGGTCATCGAGGGATCAGTAATCACGAGCTTTGGAGCAGATGACACAAATCTTACATAATCATTGTAGCCTCTGATCGCTTTTTTTGGGTTATTAAATGCGATTGATATGGCTTATGAAAGGTAGTTCATATTTTCATTTTTTCACCACAGCTTGAGTGGTAGGCGAAGAATACGTCTACTTAGCATCCCATTAAACTGGAGACAAATTCATATCAAATCAAATAGCAATTTAATTTAAACGTGATTTAAATAAACAGAATTAATACGCAAATTTAACTGATTCCCTCAGTTTTGTGAGGCTGCGCAATAGTTGGCTCCAATGAGGCTGCGGACTTAGTATGGATAGAGCGTCTCTTGCTTCCATTACTGCATCGTGGTTTTGGGTACGAGGGCGGCCGATGCATGGTTGCATGGTGCTTGGTTAATATATTTTGATGGTACGCTATGAATGACATGCGAAATACTGCAATGAATCGTCATCGACCTATAATCTTCGAAAAAAGTTAAAAAAATAGTTTCTCGGTTTAATACCATACGAGCATTTCTTCTCATTAAAAAATCGCTTATAGCTATTAACATAATTATACCTCCTAAGTTAATCTCAATAAAACTGAATTCAAGACTGGGAAAAGAGGACACCAAATGTGGAGCAACAGTTGTCCGAAGAAAAAAAGGCGAAGTAGACAGTCGCAGAGCGAGTTAGTGGTGCAGACCTTAGATAAAACCGCGTTGAATAAGCAGTTGTTGCCAAGACAGACGGAGCGTGAACAACAAAGGCATGGCAACGGATTAACAAACGTGTCCACTGCACCAGTTCTACTGGCCCCTATAGCTGCATTTGGCCAACTATCAATACGCTACTTCGGCGATTGTGTTATTTTCGCGATCACTCACCTCGATTCAATGAACTTAGCTTGGTAAAGCTTCGGCAATTCGATTGACCTACAGCTGCGTTCTAATTCCGGCTAAAAGTGGAATTTCTCTTGGGATATGTTTGACAACTGATTACTTTGCCAGATAGAAAACTCATTTTAAAAATTCTCGAGTGAAAAGTAGTAGAAGTACAACGAATGAATCAGTGCGATGCCATATGTTCTCAAGTAAGATAATGAGTGCCGAGATGCTTATTAAATACCTATCATCTATTAACTAAGATACCCGCATCAACTCAATCGTCTGATTCTCTGTAGGAAATCTTGTTCATTTGACCCACGTGTTCTCATTTGACTAATGTTTACCGTCATCGTACGTAACTGGGCACATTCAACGTCTATATTATACGTACACACAAATTTCCACGACTTAATAGATGAGAGTTTAGGTTTTGTGGACAACTGCTTGCTTTCTTTCCGCGAGTGAGATGCCCCATAAATATTCTCGAGTCACGGCGATGTTGCAACACATGAAGATTCACGTAGCGAGCGAGCGCGGAATACTCGATTTGCGAGGCATTAATTGCCAAGGAACAGAATACTAGCAAATCAAACCAGGCAACGGGGCTAAACACACTACAAAAAGCTCTCGTGAAATCAGTATCTCTGATCGTAAACAAGGCGCTCCACTCCCAAATATTTGGCAGCATCCTCCTCGATTCTCTTGAGGACGTTGGTCAATATAAGAAGGGGTCAATATATGCAGTGACGAGAGCGAAGATTTGGAAAGAACTACGTTCATTTTCCAGTTCAGAAATAAGTTCGTATAAAGTTGTAGGAATGAAGGTGCGAAATATTTTAAACTTAACTAATTCTGGCTAATGATAAGGAACCTAACGCAATTTTAACACGGGTTAGTCGGTCTACTCGAGAAGGCGCGCGAAAAGGGGAGTTGGCGTACATCTACACAATAAGGCGGGAGTTGGTCTACACGATAAGGCGGGAGTTGGTCTTGACGATAAGGCAGGAGTTGATCTACACGATACGGCAGGAATTGGCCAACACAATAAGGCAGGAGTTGGCCAACACAATAAGGCAGGAGTTGGTCTACAGCTCTACATGATAAGGCGCGAGTTGATCTGTACGAATTTGCACGATGAGGCGGGAGTTGGTCTACTGAACAATGTAGCGCGTGCTTTTTACACAAGACACGTTCACGCGACCTTGGCATCCAACACACACACACTTATAAATACGACGACTTGAGCGGCCGTGTGCGTGTGCCGGAGACAGCGATGTGTATAAACTTGTGTGGGTGGCGGGTAGGAGGTGGGTGCGAACAGTGGCAATAAATGAGAACTACAGTGCAAAGAGCGAGAAGGAATGAGTGTAGTGGCCGGTTGATAAAGTCGTGTATCACGGCCAAGTTCAAGAATATAAAATTCAATATTCCGGATGATATGAACAACAGTTACAACACAGCTAATACAAGCAAAAGGAAACTTTTGGCGTTGTTTGTAATACGTAGGAATAGCTTAAAAGTGTCTATTGATATGGTCTGCAGTTCGTCGGTGCCTGATTTAATCCAGACAAAAGTCGGAAAATTTTACGCCGGCCAACGAGTGTTTAGGTCAAGAAGTTACGTATATGATGAGTGAAATTTAAACGCTACATGATTTGAATGTGTGAGAAAGGCACAATCAAATTACTACCAAGGAAGGCTTTAATATGCCAAGAATTAAATTATTATACTTTTGTACTGTGTCGAAGTATAATCATGTGTCGAAGTAAATTGTGTCGAAGACCTTTACTTCAACTTCTTGAAAAGATGACTCTTTATTGCAAGTAGATGATTGATTAGGATGTAAAGATTGCCACAAGAAATGGGTATTAAGGTTCTCACTGAACTAATAGTAACTTAGTAAGGCATAATAAGCACGGCGGAGAAGTAGAGTTCAGGGAAATGTGAATCAAGTTGGCGTGGTCGTCAGAACTAGAGCGGCATCCCAGGTGGCTGTGTCCTGTTTTTGTTAGTTTCTATTACGGCCCAGTTGCCGGCACCGAAGCTCAGGCTTTCATGCATTGCTTTAACATCAACAGCGGCAAAAACAACCAACTGAAATAGATCTGCCTACATCACAGGGGACAGCACATGTTCCATTAACTTCTACCTTAATGTGGGGAAAATTCGGAGAAATGTTATTAGAAATGCAACCATCGTTGCAGACTGAGCAGAATATTATCAAATAGAAATAAGTAAGCAGTTAAATTATCATTAGCACATGAATAAATTCAGAGCTGACCACGACGTGAATGCAACGAAAGTGCTAAGATAGGTATTGATGGCTGACACTGCAAGCCACGCAACAGGAATATGTTGCAAATGATTAATCAGAACAAACTATGAACAACCATATATAGACGAGCGAGACAGAGTAATGATAAAATTGCGATTGTTGTTTCTTGGGATTCTTTGAGAAGATCCACATTTATGACCAGATATGCGATATCACAGGTAAATGATGAAAGACAGAGCTAACGAGTCAATTTCAGGTTGATCGCAATCAAGCAAATCAAGAAATCGTATCATGTCGAAAGATCACCAGAGCTGAAAATTCTGCGAGTAGATGAAGCCGTCGTAGTAAATTGGTGACGGTAAGTTATGTCAAATTAAAAAATTAAAAATAACATTAAAAAATTAAATCGAAAACAATTAAAACTATTCAATAATGAATGAACAGATGGTTATAATTAAAGTAGTTTTATTTTAATTATAAATATGCTAATATAAATAAAGATATTTATAAGGCAAGGATCCTCTCTGATCACGGTAAATAAAAACTTACAGGGTCCATAAAATACCACTTGACATTCAAACTTTAAATGTAAACGACAGACCATCTGCATCGACTTCGTTGATCATGTATATAAACTTACTGGGCTTATATATAAGAAATCTCATGACATTCAAACTTTAAATGAGAACTACTGACCATCTGCATCGACTTCGTTGATCATGTAGGTAAACTTACTCGGCCAGTGGGCTTATATATAAGAAATCTCATGACAATCGAGCTTTAAATGAGAACTACTGACCATCTGCGTCGACTTCGTTGATCATGTATATAAACTTACTAGGGTTATATAAAAGAAATCCCATGAGATCCAAACTTTAAACGAGAACTACTGACCATCAGCGTCGACTTCGTTGATCATGTCCTGGAGCTCGGCCTCTGTGGGGTTCTGACCAAGCGACCTCATGACAGTGCCCAGCTCCTTGGTGGTGATGGTACCATCACCATCCTTGTCGAACAGTGAGAACGCTTCCTTGAATTCGGCAATCTGTTCTTCGGTGAGTTGGTCAGCCTGGAAAAACAAGAACAAATTCTCTACACAGAGCAACAAGGTGAGAGGATACGGCAGGTTAGCATGCATGAGTGAGCTGCCTGTCCAGGGCATCCAGAAATAAATACACGATTCGTCCAGTGAGGGAAAACTAGAGTTTCTAGGTAACATGAAATGGATGCAATGCATATCAGAAATTAGACAAAAATTTAATCGAGATAAGTTGGCTGAGAACTCAAAGGATTCTAAGCGCTATTTAAAAACTATTAGTCTTCAAAACAAAAAGGAACATCCATCACACAGTTAAATATATCCTAATATTTTACGAAAAAAAGCGCCAGCAAATAATTGAGGCTCGCTTAATTGCGTAACTCGGACAGACACAATTAAACATAATTTATTTGAGGTAGAGAAACTACTGTTAGGTAGGAATGACCTGTAACCCTACAGTGAGAATAGTTTGCTTGTCTAGTAAGACGAGCGACTAGATAATCAACGAACGCTCTAGTTTACGTGGACAAGAAATGAAGTATTGAGAGATGAGACACGGTCGGGCGAGATACAGGCGCGGGTTCATAATCTCATCATGTGCCTCGTGACTATCACCTGACCTAACCACGCGTTGATTATCATAAATTACCAAGCTAATTCAATGGAGAACTCGTAGATATATTCAGGTCTTACTCAGTCAACAAAAGTTAATAGGAGTTTAATTAATTTTTATTTAAGGTCAGCGATTCAGAAGTTAAAAGTACACCAGCTTAGGGGTTGAAGCTTTCTACTCCAAATTGAGAACTACACGCGCAACCCCTAAAAGAGAATAACGCCATGGTTCTAAGCAGTACAAAATGTAAGTAAAGTCATCAACGATACATTGAAAAACTCTCGAGTCGCTTCAAGCGCTTCCAGATAGCCAAGTTTTAATGTTCAGGTCTTTTCTTTGATCCCCATTTAGCTGGTTCCAGAGGCGCAATTCTCGGTAGGCTATCCATCATCTAGGGGGACGGACGAGGGGGCCTTGCGTGGGACGACATATGAAAAAGACCAGAAAGTAGCGAGGGGGCGCACCCCCTCTTTTTCTTCCCCTCTTACTCCCCGAGACATCAAACTGTTGCTCGTAACGTACCTACACCGTCTCTCAAATCTCGACACACCTTATACTCCATAAATTCTACGAGCCCTCTTAGAAATGAAACTTTAAACGAGTATCCAAATGATTTTCGTATATCTTGTTACAAGTCATGCTGTGGATTTCTTGGTTCTTTCCTTAAGCGTTTTGGGAAAACTAGTGAAAATACTCATCACCTTCTTTTAAATAAATAGTTGCCTTCACACAAACTTATTAATTCGCTTGCACCTCAACAATCATCAGTAATTCTTGGATGTGAATATGGCTTATGTAAGAACGTATGCTAATATAGCGCGTCATATAAGTCTAGATCAGTCCGAACTGACGATAAAAATTGGATACCTATGCGTTTAGGTATGACTTTAACTATACATCCTAGTGTGAATGAAACCAAAGTTGCAGAGATACGTACGTAACCTCATGTGTATGCTAGACTCATCATTATTTGACAATAACAAAACGTGAAAACTAAAATGCTTAGTAAACCGAAACTACGCTACCTCCAGCAGATGCTTAATTTGCTTCGATATGCCTGTAAATCTCTCAAAAACGAATCTATCATTACCAGTATTAAATGACCTGAACCCTTAACTGAGCTTTTGATTGGCCATTTAGAGTGAGCAAAGCAGTGGGTTCATTAGAATGACCTACATAAGTGAAGTGGGTCAATCAATAGGCGGAACTGTTGCATAGGTCATGCAGGCGCGTGCGCGCAACGATAACGCCCTCTATTGTTAGTCTCACAAATGCCAACACTGCGACGCCCAGTACGTCATTGCAAGTAACGTAGAGCACGGCCATAAATTCCGTGTTTATGTGTGGCGTTTGTGATCACAATGTCAACTTTTCTCCATCCCCAGGCTGCAGAAATGTGTGGAAACAATTCTCGAATTTCTACTCGTATACGGATAACATTATATTATTCAGATAATTCTCACGCTCAAACATTTTGATGTGAATGCAATGTTCATATTGAAATTAAATTGATGAAATGCTCGTTTCAATTGGTAGTTGCCCTGCTAGCGTAGAAATCTCGGCTTGGCTCGATTAAAATAATCTGACTTGATCAAACTACGCTCCCTAATTCATGCTTTCTTGAGGTCTGACAAGCTTTAAATTAACGTCATACCTAAATCATCAACGTAGAAAACATCAGCCAGACTAGGGCACTGGATGTTCGTGCGTCTGCCGCGCACCACCGCCAATAATAAAAAAACTTTGAGAAGAAAAAGAGATATTTAAAAAAAAAAACAATTAGGAAGTGACGGTAGAGGCGCTTTATGGTCTACACCTTTTCAAGTCGCCTAACTTTGAAAAAGTTACTCTACAGCAAATTTTTTCCAACTATAAATGAGGTAGAGTCACCCTGCGCAGCTGTACGCTGAATCCCGATGATGTTCAGGAGTTAAAGCTGTAGTAACGTTAAAAGCTACACTTGTACTCAAGGAGGCGAGAAGGTTAAGAGCGAGGACGCGAGCAGCTCTATATAGATCGTCTACTTTACGAGTGGTTTTCCTGCGAGCTCGAGAATGCAGAGCTAAAATAAAAAGCATGCGAAGCGCTAGTTGATTCCTGTGGCCACACCTTCGACACTCTGAATTAGGCCAAACTAAAATATCAATTTCTCAGAATCTAATGAGATGATACGTGTTGACAGTCACGTCCTCACACGTCCATACAAAAACGTCCAGGATGCGCACTTTAGGATCGCACTGAGCTCACGATCGAGGCTACATGCACTAACAAGAGCAAACTGCATCCTTGACCGCAGATCGATGCGTCACAGGAAACGCCTTGCACCGCACTCGTGCTGCTGTCTGCTCTTCTTATTAAACGATTTGTGGTAAATTGGTTAGGCGGTGCATAATCCCCAGAAGTAAATTGAGTTTAGAAAAAATAATACTTTCAGGGAAACGGGTCCAGAACGATAATTAAATTTTGTGACTGATAATTTTATTTTAGCTAAAACCATTCAATGGTCATGCTCAAAAATTGCTGGTGTCACACTTCAAGACTAGGGGAGGCGCTCACACTTAAAAAACCTGATGGATGATAGTTTTCTTTCGGAAAACAGCAAAGTATTAGCAGAGTTAAGCGTTAGAATTCTAAAGTGACACGTAATAAAGTACAGTTCCGGTTAAGTACGGAGTGTAACAACTACAACAAAGAACCACATTGCTCGCTATATAGTCAAATGGGGTAAGACAGGACCGAAATCACTAACAAGCCTGTAGCATCTATACCATGAATAACTAAAAAACCTTAAACCTATCACAAGGTGTAGTTATGCAATGGGCTTCTAAGCTACAACTCAGATGTTTTGCATCACACAGTTTTCTGTACACAGTTTTCACAGTTTTCTGTACAGACTAAAAAAAGTGAGCTGGTCCCATCTTACCCCACTGGGGTAAGATGGGACCAGGCATGGGGTAAGACAGGACCAACGGGTAATTCTTATGTTACAAGGTTTTTAATAAAAGTACAAATCTGATGTTCAATATTATCCATCTAGAAACACATTATTTGATTAAAAAACCACTTGTTACTGTTTTGTGTTGCAGGAAGTCAATTCTAATATCAGTCACATTGGAGTTTTTGCCATGAGAAAACTTTGTTAAGCATAGTAATAGTGGGTTGGCTTTGGTTCATTGTAGAGCACTGCCAAATGTTACATGTATATTCCATTAGTGTCATTGTCTGAAAATTTATCTAATTGGTAATAAAACCAATGGATAATTAGTTGAGAGTCAGACGTCATGTGTTTTCTTGCTAACTGCATTTGTGGTGCACTTCTTCAAACATAGCCCATGCACTCTCACAAAATTGTTATAATTAATTTTTATGTTTCACACAATGATTTTTCCCCCAACCACTCTTGCACATTGTTTCTGCAGCTCACTAATGGGAAGAGACATCCCTATTTTCTCCATCCCCATGATGCAATTCACAATAGTATGCTAAATTTATCTAATTAAAAAAGCTAACAAGTTAGAATGGTTATTTTAAGCAAAAGATGAAAATTTTTAACAAAATACTCCGTGTATACTTATGCACAATAATATATTAATTTAAAAGCTATTTTTGATAAACTATGGGGTAAAAGAGGACCATTTGTGGGTAAGAGAGGACCATTTATGGCGTAAGATAGGACCACTTGTGAGGTAAAACAGGATCATTTAGTGGTCCTGTCTTACCCCATGTCCGGTCCTTTTTTACCCCAATTTAGAATACATGTCAGGCAGTGATGGTAGCAGGTAGGAAAGCCTAGTATGTCTAAAAAGTTGCTTATTACTTGAGGTTACCTGCCTACATCCACAAACCTGGCCAAAAATTTTTTTGTCATTAGACAGAGCTTATTTCCCAAACAGGGTTAACTATTTTGTGACCCTTCTTTACAAAGGTTTTCTTTAAAAATTAGCCAGAAATTCATCATTTGCAGAAGAGGGTTGAAACAAACACTGAAATGACAAGCAATGATTGCTCTAACATATTCTTTTGTCAAATTAAATTCAGTGCAATTAGAATGCATGCCATGGGCTGGTCCTTTCTTACCCCATGAAGGCTGCGATCCTGTCTTACCCCATTTGACTATACGTAAATTAATATCTACCGAGAGTACCTCAGAGATAGCCTAGACATCGAACGAAGTGAATGGCCGAAAGTTAACAGTTAGATTTTAGGAATAACTTCATCAGCTAAAGGGAATACAATTTCAACAAAATATGTCTTGCGATTTGCTGAAAATATTCCGATACAATAAGATTGTAAATGATGAGCACGTGCTGGTTATGTTATTAGGTACGTTGTCACGGAGCCAAGATCAGCGGGTGTCTTATAGCCGTCAGTGGATGACGGGAAGCTCTTGGCAGGTACTCGTCCAATACTCGGTACAAGACTAGAGCTGGTAATGTCACAATTAATATTCTTCAATACACATCACCGCGATCGCAATACCACATATTGACATGAAGTGAAGCAGAGATAGACTTTCATCAAAGTTATCTTACGGCTTACCTGTAACCTTAATCAACAAACTTCAAGAGAACGAAATGCACTGCAATATTTAAGGCAAATTTGTAATTATATTATGAATAAAGCGAGATCGCATGCGCAGTGTCGCCAAGTCATGTCATAAACTAAATTGAAAAATCGAAAAGATATAAAATGAGACACGTCAATAGTGCGTGGAACAACTTCAAGAGTATTCGCGTAAACACGAATATCTATTGCTTAACTATAGATACATTGATGCGGAATAAGAAACTAATATATAACCTATAGATAAATAAATAAATTTGAAGCTGCTAGCGCCCAATTAACAAACTTTTTCAGAGGCTATCCTAGCTTAAAAAAAAAACACAATAATGCTAACAAAACATCAATGGACGCTAGATAAAGAGAGGGGGCGTGCATTGAGCGAAAATCAGGATAAGATAAACACCAGCCAACAACAGTCATCGCGGCAAATATTCGTATCAAAGAAACGCATTCACAAAATGTCCGGTTCGGGTACGTAAATTAAGATAAACAAATGAGAATAATAGTCGAAGGAAAAAATGTATAAGCATCTCCAGTAAGAAACAAACCAGGAGGAAGTAACGAGCAAAAATTCCTGCAACAATAACGATTCTAAACTGTAAAAAGGTGATAGGTGGTAAGGCATTCAGGCTAAAGAAAAAAACACAACGGTATTTATTCAAGGGGCTTGAAACTTTATAGGGCGAGGGAACCGGAGCGTTCCGTCGACGATCTATTTCATAATGGGACAATTTTTGGTAAGTAAACACAAGAATGCAACAACCGGTCAATTAAAGTGGTTTTCCGGGCCCGGAATGAAAATAAAGAAGGAAGGTCCTACATCATCACTCTCGAATAGATATGAAGATCTAACTCGCAAAATTCACATCGAGAGAGAAGTTCTCAATTTCCTACTGACCATAAAAATAAATCAGTTGGAACACAAAGTTATCATGGATTTTATCAACGAATAGGGAGAGCTATGAAGAGAAGAGGAAGTACAAGTGCAGATATTTGCACTCAATCTTATAACAATTAGTGTTGGGAAACAAACAAAGTGAAGTAGTCGACTGAGTGATCACGGCTGCCAATAGCTGCATGACGGCGCGATGTTACATGGCATCTATTGCGGGAAAATTGAATGGGATATTTTCCCAAAAGGGGCACAACACACTAACTCTCCGAGGGAAATGCAGGGAAAACAGAAACAAGTCATGTTTATGAACTGACAACGCATTCGTCGGCATCAGATGGCAGGGCACAAGATATATGGAGTTGCCACGCAGCAATTCATCCCGTGGATTTTCAGGAACCAACAAAAAGTAAGGGGAAATCATAGCTATTCACAACAACGATATGCAACAGCGAAAATTAGAATAATGGTAAAATCAGCGAATAAACAACGAGTAAGTTCAAAAAAACCAAAGATTTTTGGTTTGAAAAAGAAGGCCTTACCACCACCACCACCATCACCACCACCTTCACCACCACACCTCCATCACAGGTCTTGGTAGAGCACCAACGTCACTCCTCTTCGTAGGAGTAGAAGAAGTTGAGGTAGGAATAGGCCAGTGTAGAAGTGGTAGCCTAATCGAAAGCGTAGCACGAGTCGCCCAAATAAAAGGGTGTGGGGATTTGAGGTCTCAAATATCGGAAAATCTATTCAAAAATCGAATGCCAATCGCTAATGATTTACAGTTGATCACTAGAAGTCAAGTCGTCGCAAAAAAATCTAGAGTCTTTTTAATTCAAGTCGATCTTTACGTTAGAGTTAAATACCACTCGAAATTAATCGAAAAGAACGAATTTAATAAGAATATATTTACAGCGATGCGTCATCGAGCTCCAGTTAGAATTGAAAAAGAGCAAACGTGAGCAAAAAGAAGATAGATGCAGAATTTAGAACCACAGGAAATGAAATAATTTGGTGCAATAGTCACAGTAGCGCCAATATAAACGTATATATATTTTTACAAGCATTAGCTTTAAGAAACTGTAGAAATTAAAAAACGATTTATATCAAGAAGTGCATAACTATAAATTTCTATAAATTGAAGGTGATTTGTCAAGTGTAAATCTAGATAAAGTGGAGGAGGTATGCAGTGAAGTAGGCGTGTATAACCTTACTTGCTTGTTTAGGTAATACGATTATGAGTTGTGACATCATTTACGCACCTCCTGCAAACAGAGAGGGTGGAGAAAAACACAAGACGAGGTCAGTAAGAGACAGTGCAGAAGCAACATCAAGTATGGTAGTAGTGATAGTAACATTAGCATAGAGATTGGTGATAGCAGCAGCGGCACTAGCAGTGCAACTTATCAGGAGTAGTTCAATAAAATCTATTAAGGGTGCTGCGTACTGAGAGAATACCAGCTGGCTTCGTTATCAGGGATTATCAAAGTCAAAAGTATTGAATTTTATATAACAGCACGAGTTTACTGCACGAAACATGTCCGGTGTGCTAGCTGGTATTTCCCCAAACCATGTACCATTGAGTACACATTGACAATGTACAATGAGCAATAACAATATTACTTCGGTGACGAATCAAGAGGCATTGAGTGTCATATGATAATCTTTTACACGATTATTTTTTTAAGACAAAGAACGTCAGCTAATAAAATAAGCGCATATCGTGTTGAATGTGAGCGCGGTAACTGAAAGAGAAAGTGAGGAACCTTACACGACACACTCGACGCAAATAAAAAATACCAAACAACAGAAAAAAAGTGGTCTACATAGATTGTGTACTTCACACAATCTGCTAGACAATACTGAATAATATTTATACAAGTAAATTATTTCAATGACACGGAGTGAGTGGTAACGAATCAAGGAAAATTGTCACCAATTGAATTTCTGAGAGAGCAACCCAAGATTTGCAGAATTGACTGGCAACACAATAAAAAACGCGGAAGTTCTCATCCGCAATGAGGAACTTATTGTAACAAGCGTGGGCCCGAGCATATTATGAGACCTGAATGCACGTTTGCCCTTTGATTTTTTTGTACATTTAATGGCCATTTTTATTTGCTTTATCGAATTTTTTACAATATTTGGAATTCGTACCAGGTTTGGGCTTATAATTTTAATATGGAGGTGCGTCAACCAAGCAGGTTTTATTATTACTATTATTCCTCCCTAAATCAAATATAATACCAAAGTACATACGACCCTTTATTACAAAAATAATTCAATGTGGCTTCACAAGAAAAAAATGTGTGCCTCATCCAAAATCATCCCTTGATTATCAGTTATGGGTGCAGATTTTCAACTGGAACGAACTTTATATACCATATAAGTTCATAGCAATGTTAAATTACTGATAATAATGTTGAGATTTCACGTGCTAACATTTCATTCAAGTAAATTATTTTACCTCGAGACTTCATAATTGTTAAGTCATTTCTGGTGGATAATTTAATTTGAAATGATTCGTAATCAAGACTAGAAAAAAAGCAAGCACCATTAATTCGTAACAAAAATCCCATCATATGTTGAGACAAATATTTTCTCCAAGAACTTGTCCTAGCAGGCGCAAGACAACTGCTAACTCCAGCGCGCCCTGCAACTGCAAGACTGGGCCCACATTCCAAAAAAAAGATCCATTTTATGTATGCCTTTTAATGCACTTCAGTTGTCTTGATATGCACACTCCCTGCATAAAATTCTTAACTTCCTTCGCCATGAAAATGATATCAAATGTTAAACGCGCAATAAATGCATGAAGCATAGAAAAAAGCCTGTAAAAATCGGAATGAAAAACAAAAAGAAACGCCAAATTCATTACTCACACAGTGCATAAACTAATAAATCTCAACTTAATCTTATCTTCTTTAATTGCCCGTTTACTTGGTTCACCAGTATGGAAAAAACGACTTACATTTATCAAACATTCTAAATAAACAAAGTTCATTTTGGTAAAAGAAAGCTCGAGTGGATTGCAAACTCAATTTTTTTTCGTGGCAGGTGCAGGAAAAATTGTGGCTTTATCCTTCATTCAATTTAATTAGTAAGAAGCTTTATCAGCAGTTATTTAAGTAGCCTAACTAAAAGTTTACACAGTACACTCCATCGTTAAACCTTGCTAATATAAAAAAATCTTTAATAAATGACGAAACTTAGAAACCTGCAACAAGATCATCATTACTAAGTGAAGAATAAGCGAGTTTGCTCGGGTGATTTGGTGCTCCTCTCCAGAAACCCTGTCAAGTTTGGGAGAAGAGAATGTCAGGTGTCATATATTCAAGAACATATCTCAGTGCAACAATTTTATTTGGTAATTAATGCTAAAATTATTAAGCGTTACCGTCTTAAGTAACCTAACAATGCGTAATGCATACACGATTTCGATAAAATTGTTTTACCAGACGTTAGAATTCTTGCGCATACATCACGGAAGATTATTAACACGTACATGCAGACGAAGGATAAGAGACGTAACTCAAATTTAAGCATAAAGGAATGCTGCTTAACGAACGTTAGCGGTGTTAGTAGCCTTGACGAAAACATAGAATGATCTCGGGAAACATTACAATTAATCATTCAAGATTTTCCTATAGGTATAAATAGGAAACAAAGTGAGATCAGCAAGATTTTGTATGTTCTAGAACACCGAAGACATGCAATGAATTATAACAGCTCTACAATGAGAGACGACATAAAGTGAATCGATAACGAAAAATTAACACTAAATGAATGATGAACGTGAACACGTAAAATTAATAGGCGGATGTTGAAACGCCAATCAACAATAAATGAAAACGTGCTGCATCGCATGCATTCTCAAGCCCCACATTCGCTTCGACTCATGTTCAGTAATTATATTTATATAATTAAAGAGCTAGAGAATCCTGGCGTATAATATAATTCCGTCGTTCTTAATAATGCAATAGAATACAAGATCAACGTAAAATTTACTATTAGGAAGGAGTAATTTGTAAGTACACTCATCGGAAAGTGACGAAATTCGGGAAGTTTACCGCAATTAGAACTCCCGCAAATACTTGCTGAATAATCCATAGAGTTTTATGTAATAACTCAGGGTTGACGCTTTATGAAAGATTTTGAATTAAAAAAATGAAATCGGCTCCGCATGACTGAAATAATTTATGTATATACGAGTCAAGTGCCGCATAAAACCAACCATATGAAGAGCCGTTTGCTGCTGAACTAGTTTGTTTTACTCCGTGGGTGTTATATTTGTCAATAAAAAGAGCTTCGTCAATGCGAAAAACAGTTAGTTGAACGTGATTTATGAAGTGAACATGTTAATTCGTCAACGCATCAAAATTACATTAATTCACGTAGCCGTCACAACCCTCCACCGAAGAAAAAAGTCAATGGAAACGTAGGTGATTAAATTGATTATTCGAATCTAACGGGAACTGCGATAACTTGCGCACTGCAGAGTTAATTATGACAGCCGATCGATCTGCTCGTCTGAGATGTAAATCGATCACGTTTTCATGGGCGATGTAATAATTACGTTTATAACTATGATATAAATAATAAACATAAAGAAAAAATAATTGCAATCAACAGGTGATAATTTGTTGTCTGCTCGAAGCGTAAAGCGAGGCATGGGTGAAATCAGCGAGAAACTGCTAGTTTGTAGAAATGCTCAAAACAAGCAGCGTAAATTTCGATTTTTATTTTACTTCATTGTTAATGGTGGTGAATTACTGCAAGAGGTGTAGAATTTTTCGGTGAATTTGAGAAAACGTGTTTTTTGGCGCATGGGTAAAGACAAACGTTAATTCGACCGAGAATGCTTCCGTCATGACATGGCAACAGGCACTTCCCGAGTGTGGGGTATACATAGTTAATTTAACTCTCTAACAGGCTGTTTCTGTAAAGGTTCTGTACCGAGCTCATGGTTAAAAAAAACTCGTCACTTTCGCAGCACGAAAAAAAAAATTTCCATGAGAGTGAATAATGCAAATGTGGTTAGAGAGATTTATTGAAATCGCTTTTATTGAAACGATTTTGGAATTACTTCACCGAATGCAGCTTAGTTCAACCTTTCGAAGACGCAAGGTTATTTAGAGTTGATAATCACTTAGCGTATTTATTGAATGAATTTCGCGTTGCAGCAAAGCTTGTGAGACGCGGAAGGCCCCTGACGCACATTTCTCATCAGTGATAACGGAGCGTTGACAACCGTATCAGGAACGTTCATAAGTTTAATAGGTACAGAATTAATTACAATTTCGTACGTTAAACGATTTTGGAGCTACCATTTATGGAGAACTTGAGCCACTGAGTCGCGCCCTGCTATACTTGAGCCGTAAGAGTGGAGGAACAATGGAACATGAACTTAACAATCTAGTCCAAAACTAAATGAATGAAACATGCTAAAAAAACATTAAAAGCGAGACAGGCTATAAAATTTCTTTTACAACGCATAAACATAGTGATAAAAATGGACTATATAAAATTTGCTATAGATGTTTTCACCGACAATTATTTTAGCATAACCAACATTTGCATTCGTTTTGCTTCTATGGGAGAAATAACAAAAATATCGCAAATTTATAAAAGGAGTGGATGAGCACATTTAAAAAAAAAAAATCAGGCATATTTTCTGAATAATAAAAATAGAGATGAGAACTTTTTATAATAAATGATCGAATAATGAAGACTCGTACTCAACTCGAATGAACATAACAACGAGGCTTCTAACATGGTCGCCAAAGCACTCCGAGGTATGTAGGTACGATTCCGAACTTGCGACCATAAGCAAAGTTCGTATATTGGGCAGGAATAAAGATATACAACGATACAAAAAAATTAGGTTTGTAATAAAGTTCCCATCCAGAGATTGATACGGTTAAACATACTTTAAAAACTTCGAAAAAGCTTAATTGTCTCAGACAAGAATTTGGAAACAAGAGCAGCAACTATCAATTCCATGATTATGGCGGACGGCAGTGTGGGTGACGGAAGCTTTATTTGAACTATCCATAGACTAGATAATAATTTTATATACTAACTCAAAGGAGTTTAATAGACAATTTACTTCATCAACTCATAGTGGATTTTAAAATATCATTGAAATTACCGCACACGCTGCGTAAGAAAATAATGGTAAGATAATAAGGTTAGAAAGAAGAAGCAAAATACGGCTGGCGCGAACGTCCACAGGAAAAGCCCGCGCCTTTGTTTGCAGCGCGGGAATCTTGAGTAGGACTAGCTAGGATATAACGCTAACCTAACCCTGAGTCCGTCACTGTAATGTTAGTCACCCAAGATATCTATCTAGGTACTCACGCTAAATTCAAAGTTCTAATTTTCAAGTGAATAAATCGTTAAAAACGTGGAATAGTGTTTCATCATGACACAAACATATATTCGGAAATAAATATGAAAATTATGATAGAAAAACGAAAGAGAGATGGAAACGGCCATGGAGATTCACAGAATCACAATGAATGAATGATACGAAAAAATGTAAACTATAGGATCATTTTATCGTGCTTTCCAACCTTTAACTGGCGAGAAAAACAAGTGAAAATCTGGAAATAAAAGTTGTATGATCGACTTTTCATGAAATGATAGAATCTTTAAACATAGCAAAATTAAGGTATACGGATATTTTTAGACAAGAAAGCAACATGCTGTTTCCAACAATATTGATCATACGGAGATTCACATTTTCTAGCACATACACATTCCTACGAGGCTACGAAGGTTCATCAAGAAATTTGAAAACCTACCATTGTGATTTATTAGTAAATTAATAGGGGCTGGCGATGAAGATTGTATTAGCAGCCCAAGTGTATGTACGTCAACGGCACAGCTGTTGTCCAACCACGACCACTGCTTCAGTAACACTGCAGACGATAGTGTCGAAACGCAGAAGATCTACACCGCTATTTACCCCAGGTCGTGTTACGATCTACCCTAGGAGCCGGATAGAAATCCCTAAAACTAGCAACAGGCGGGTGAAGTACTGAAGTTTAAGGTATTCAGTGCGACGTTGAATTTCATGTATTCAAGTCATCTTCTAAAATCTGATATAAAAAAGACAGCTCAAACAGCGAAACATGTAATATAATAACATAAAATGGAGTAATTGATTCCTTTATAATACATCAGAGAAGGTAAAGTCATGAAAAACATTAATCAAAGATGTAATCAAACTATTACCCTGCATTCAAATTATTACAGACGTTGGGAACAATTGCACACCCATGCATGACTTCAACATGATAATGATGACTCCATTCGGCAAAAAAATCAGTAAAGCTCCTTGGACGTTAGGATTGGTAAATAACTAAAACACAAAGTGAAAACAAAATCCGATCTAATTGGAAAGAAATTATAGTATAACCAAAAGATAAATCAATTTAATACCGGCTTCAAGCCTTTGGGGTAAAATTCTTTCAAAGTTACCTCAAATTTAGGGTAAATAGAATAAATTTTCAGGTGTTTCGGTTTTGAGTTAATTCTCTTAAAATTAGGTTACAAACCAATTAAAAAAGATGCAAATACTATTTGTTCAATATAAAACAGCCGTGTAATATCGTTTTTATTCTTTTGAGTCGAGTAAACTTGTGTAATTGCAGCAGACGAACTAGATGGCAATGCGACAGACCCATGAGGTACGGCACTGCGGCTTTGCTCGCCTGCCATTGGCTAGAGTTTACCGCAATGCGTCACGAAGAAGCGGCGGCGCCGCAGCAAAACCAGCATATGGCTGGGCTCAGCCACCGAACAAGCACGCATCATGTCGCACTCCTCTTCAAGCAGAGGCCGTACTCTATTCCGCCTGTAGTCGTTGGTTATGCGCATGTTTGCACTGCAACAGTGCATTTAGGAAACAATGTAATTAGAGCCCGAGCACACAAATTTACTATTTAAAGTGTTAATATATATTCATTTATGCCGAGGACAAATGCGTTCGCTAAAATTCATAGGGCCTGTGGAAGCCATGCAAAATGATAAGATAAAAACTTATCCAAGGAAGATTAATTAGCTTTGATTTCTTTTCTGTGAGGTTTATGAACAAAGGCCATTAATATAAAAAATGACGACAAAAAGACGAAGGTGATTAGGAGCATGAAGATATGAAGAATGTATAGTTTTATTTGGATTTGAGAATAAATCAGTCACAAATGTAAAGATTAATTAATGTTTAAACCTGAAATTTATTGTCATGAATTTAAAAAATTCACTTTATACTTGTATCTAAAAATATTGATCATGAATCTATTAAATCCCGTCCATACTTTAAAATATAAAAACTCGTCATGAATTGAATACTTCAGTTCATACTTGTAGCTAAAATAATTCATCATGTATCTAAAGAAAACAGTACATAATTTACATTAAAATAAATCATGAATCTGATGACTTGGAACTTGTAGCCTTGTTAGGAGGCAGCGTTCTGTAACACGAGCTCACATTTCCCGTGTCTGTTAAAAGTCTGTTACTTATACGAGGAGGCTTCAAGAATTTCGTGGAAAACAACAGTTGAAAAAATATAACTCAGTACTCAGAGCGCGCATTTTCTCGACGAAAACGTGATCACGGACGGACGGATGGACATGACGAGCACAATAGCGCCTTTTTTTCCATAAATGAGAAAATGCGCTAAAAACTGTCAAGGCCATAAGGGTTATTCTCATCCATATGCTTTATCTCGGTCTATATATTTCTGTGAACGCTGATACCAGCCACTAAGTTCGTTTGTGTAAAATTGAGTCATGGAATTTAGGACCATGTATTGGCAGCTCTTTTTGCTGCTTTTATTGATAGAAACTGGGTACCTTTCAATGATTTTTTTTGTTTGGAAATAAATAAAAGTCGGATGGGGCTAAGTCGGTCCTATAAGGTGGATGCCGAATGATTTGCCATTGAAATTCACGTAGCACAGCCCGTGTATGCCGAGCGCCATGGGCGCGTGCAATGTAGCGGTGGAGGAGGACGGGCCGATTCTGCTTCCCAATGCGTTTTTCTTCTAAAAATTTATAAAAATCTATTGTTTTATAAAAACTATAACTGTAAATTGTTTATAAAAACTGTATAAAAATCTTGTTTATTATGTAAATAAACTAACAAGATCTTCTCGTCTCGACAACCCGGGACCCCTTCCTTCTTGAACGCTCAGATTTTTCTTTGGCGCGCTCACTTCCTCCACTGAAGAGCCGCTGCTTCGATTGGGTTTTTCCTCGGAATTGTACTGGTTGAGCTATGTTTCATTCCCTGTCGCAATCCGCGTAAGAAAAAGTTCAGGATTCTCATTCGACTTGTTAACATTTTTCATAGAAAGATCTACCCTTGGTTTTAGCTGATCTGGACACAACGGCCCTGGAACCCATCGCGCAGAGAGCTTGCCCGATGGTTGAATTAATACTGAGTATTAATTCAACCATGGCTTGCCCAGTCCCAAACTGCCCACCAGACTTGTGTATGGGCAACCCACGTACATGTTGAGTGTCTCTGTTACAGAGTCGGTGGTTATTCGCCTATAATTTTCAATGAGATCACGAACAGCATAACTGTTTTCCCCACAAACTGATGTGTTGACCTGCCTCTGCAGGGGTCATCTTTGGTCTCATTTTTCTTGCTTCGAGGACGACTAATACATTTGTAGGTTACTGATTTATTTGAGGCACTGTCTCCATATAATTGTTCTAGAGAGTCAATGATTTGGCTGTTCTTCCACCCAAGCCTCACCAGGCATTTGATTTTAGACCTGGCATCGATTTCGGCAGATGCCATGTTGTAGTATAGTAGTATAGTATAGTATCTTCGATCGGCATTAAAGAATAGGCCTGGATAGGCCTATCGCCGATTCTTGTACTTTTCTTGACTAGACTGGCCTTTTGATCAAATCTTTTCAACTGACGGTAGATTTAAATCGCTTCTGGATATCAGTTGTTCCGTAGGGTACGAGGCATTTTAAGACTAAACATATGCTCCTGCATGGCCTTGTCTAGTCTGTTCTTGAACGCGTTCATACTCGGAGCATCAACAATATCTTCAGGGAGGCTGTTCCACATGTCGGTGACTCGAAGCGAGAAAAAATGTTGTCTCGTGGATAAGTTGCACCGCAGTTTTTTAGTTTATAGCTGTGGCCCTTGGTGTTGGTTCTTGTTTCAAATTCTAGTAATCCTTCTGGGACCTTGTACAAACCATGAGTATACATGTATACTTCAATGAGGTCACCACGCAGGCGACGATAACGGAGACTGGTAAGCTTCATAATCTTCAATCTTTCTTCATAAGACTTGCCCTTTGAACGGTTGTTGTTTAAAAAAAGCGCCCCGTGTATGTATCGTTAATTTGAGATTCATGTGAGAAAACGTTTTAAAGCATTGATACGGGATCGTTCTGGTGCTGCGGCATTATATTTTTTTTATAAAAATTTGAGTTATATCCGTTTTCCACGAAAATTTGGAAGCCCGCTCGGAACCAAGTAACGTTCATTGCGAGCTTTATTCAAAATTAATACGACACAAGTAGCTAGCAACTAGCATACATGGAATCCTAATCCTTCTCTGAAGCAGTATCAGTATGCGTGAGATAGCAGCAAAGGATAGATAAAGGAACAGTTTGAAGAAATAATCACAAGAGATCAAATTCCACACGAAATTCGACGACCATCAATATAGGCTCTGTATACCTGGCACTTTTTCTATTAGAATATGACTAATAGACCTGCCGACTCTTAAATTATCTACGAAATGGTTATAATTCTGTTTAAAATGTCGCAATTTTACAGGTGTTATTCGTGGCATAAAAAGTTGACAGCTCCAGATCAGCCGCCAGGAATGTGTCGAGTAGGCGACTCGCCTGCCGCCCCCGCCGCCGCCGGGGTAGGCGGTTGCCCTCTGCTGGCCATTTGAGTCCCAATACTTGAGCATTTTTTAATAGTGCAAGTGCATTTCGAAATCAGTAACTAGGATTATGTAGATACATTTCTTTTGTAATGTAACTTTTGATATACTCGCATAAAATTATGAACCAACTTATTCCACATCCGCGTAACTTAACTTATTTCATTGAGAATATTTAAAGGACAAATTCACTTTTTTGATTCAGATACTGTAAAAAACGTACTAAAAATGTTCCGAATGAACATGGCCCTGTCCCAAGGATTATATAGGTTGCCGTTATTTCATGTCGGCCGCTGAAAATTAATTCCCAGTTCGATGTGAGATCTTCAACGAAATAGAAAACTTCAGCCATTATATATTGTGATTATCTGCGACGTTAATATCACGCAGCCCCGTGGACCTGACCCGACAATTTTTCATTCAGTGACTTCGGCAATGAATTCATCTTTTTTTCTCGGTCGCAGTGTTTGCGAGTTGTAGCACATTCTAATACACGGGTTGTAATTCAGGTTAGCCATTCAACAAGTTTGCGATAACTGAACATGCTTCATAAGCAAACATCGAGTGGGGAACGCACACAGCTCAGCAGCAGGGTTCAAGATTTATGTCATTGCATGATCGTGCACAGGTGGTTTGATTATCATCAAGTTGCTTACGAATAAACTCTTTAGCATTTATGATTAGGACTTTTAAGGGTAAACTCTCACTGTGATCATTTTTTTCTAAGGAGTAAACGCGGGATCAAACCAAATATAGCATTGAGTGTGATAAAAATTCAATGAATAATATATGTCAATCCTGAATTTCAATGTTTAGAAATCCCAATTCAATACATGGCTATATTTATCAGTTTCCATTGGTGTAAAAATAAGTCAATCTTAATTTCCAACTGAATAAATACGAGTTTACTAAATTGGGTCCATCATTTAGAATAACCCTGTTTTTTAAGAAGCTTTCACCTGCCCAGGCTCGGAAAACGAAGTAAAAAAATTTGTATCACTAATCCGGCCCTGAAGAAATTGACGTGACTGAAGAAAAAGACTGACAAAAATTCGGACGACGTCGATTGCAATCGCGGCTTGGGACTGCTACGTATAATTAAAGATACCCTTACACCCACGCTCATTAAAATTGCCTTCAATGTCAACTTACAAAGTTTATAGCTACGGTAAATATTTGGCTTTCTGAATTTCTAAAGACTCGAGAATTTCTACGACGGTATGTTGAATTAGAGGGGAAATGACTCGTCGAGACTCGGTCGTAATTTAACGGGTGTGAAGAACTTTCATGTAGGCTAGTTGTTTGGAAACGTTTACTGAGCTATATTTTAAGACGCGCCGTCATGACGTATGGTTTCTGGAAATGAAATGTAAAGAAAATACATAGGGAAAATACACAATATATATACATGAAATGTCAATATATGAACTGAGACAAATCAATGATGATGAAAAAGGATAACCAATAATTCACGTAATCAAACAACAAATCTAACACCGAATTGCTCGAATCTTCGGCAACTGCAAGCATCTAGGCCACACTATATGAATGCTGTAGCGCATGTGAAACGAACTACATCTATAGTAGGCAATTTCCAGTGAACTTGGAAATCGAAAATGAGTAAAACAACGGGTTTGAAGAAGTTTTCTTTTTGCGATGCTTAAATTTGCGATATAATTTCCGCTTTATCGTCGTAAAAACATTTAATTATTATCAAATATCCTGTAATTTTGGAAAAAAATCAGATACTAATCACATGAACAAATTATGAGCTTCAGATAATGTTTATAGGTATGTGATCTTTCAACTTAAAATGAATTATTTCATATATTTCTACTGGTGGAGTAGTAAGGAGTGAGCCTGCCTGGTCCGGGAGACCCCACGAGATATCAACGTTAATGGAGATAACAGAAATGATAAGGAAGAACTCCTGTTCGATAATACGACGTTCGAGCTACACGTTATCTTATCTCAAACTTAGGCAACTACAATGAGTGGCAGGGAACGTTGCATGATGTCAAGGAAGCTATTGCGACTTCCCTCTCTTCATACCGAAAAGCCGTGAAAATATTTTTTTTTTAAGATTGAATGTGCCCTTATACAACTGCTAATTTTTTTTTCTACTTTATTCGGCGTAGCAGTGAACTACAAATTTTGATGTAGCTTCGCGATTCACCATTCGATAGGCATTATGATTATAGTAAAAAATCTATCTCGATGCTAGCATAAAAAAATTTCAACTCTTGAACAACTTCATAGCGAAATCGAGGGAAGAGTCATAGCTGAATATATAATTATAATTAATATAATTTATAACAATTATTTAATTTAGATTATAACTATATAGTTATAACATAAATAATAATGTAAAATCTATCTCAATATTACAATATATATAATAATTATAATTGATTGTAAACGTTGTTTAGCTACAACAAATTATTGTAATTTATTGTAAATATTGTTGCAATCAACATTAAAATCACTATGATAACTCCTCGAACGAATTTAACATTTTTAATGGTTACTTCCAAGTTTCGAGGTAGGTACTTTATACAACTTCTGACTTTACTACGTTACAAAGTCTCCGCGAAAGTTCAAATTCGAATGTTAGAAATGTGAGGTTCTAGAGGGGAAAAAATCTTAGGTTGCTTCTATTATATCTTTAATATTAATTATTTACAGATCAATTTTCGTCGGCGCCGACCACAGACTTCTTCAATCAAACGGTGGCCTAACAATGTAAAAGAATTGTTATTTTTTTAAGAATTTTGAAAATCCATCAATGTTCGCAGTAATTCGTACTCTAGTTTAGCCCTTCTTATAAATTATTCGATAATGAAATTGAAGTGAAATCCGTCAATATTTTACTGAATAATGTCAGTTAATTGGATTTAGATTAGAAAATTTGATTGGATTTTATTGATTTGAAAGTATGTTTTCTTTAAAGAATAAGTTCTAGTTACTTTTGTTTTCTTCATCGCTGCACTCTGGTCCCCACACACAAACCAAGTCCACACATAGCCCAAGTCCACGCATAGCCCAAGTCCACGCATAGCCCAAGTCCACGCATAGCCCAAGTNGTACTGCGTTGTACGAAGTGTACTGCGTTGTACGAAGTGTACTGCGTTGTACGAAGTGTACTGCGTTGTACGAAGTGTACTGCGTTGTACGAAGTGTACTGCGTTTTACGAAGTGCACTGCGTTGTACGAAGTGTACTGCATATTACAAATAATACAAAAATGCACTGCATAGCACAAGTTGTACTGCAGTGTAACCTCGACGACTGTTCAATAGAAATACAACTCTTATCGGTACAAAATCTGTATTATGATTTGCACGAAAGTTTGCACAGTTGATTTTTATACATGTATTTTTTCTATTTTTTTCTTTTGTATCTCTATTTTTCGATGGAAAGTATTTATTATTTGTTGTAATAGACTATTTATTATTTGATTCTAATCGGATTTGTTGTAATAAGCTATTTATTATTCGATTAAATTTATTTATTATTCTATTCTAATTTATTATTCGATTCAATTAATAAATATACTCACGTATTGCTAGATCTAGATTTTTCAGATTGAATGTGTAGTTATTTCCGATTGTTGTATTCTAAAATATTTAAGTTACAATCTTTTTTGAATAAAATTGGTTTTCCATGATCACACAATTCATTTTTTTACTTCAATTCAGAAGTCTATGTTATTATGAAGGATATCATTTATCCTATACCCAGAAAAATTAATTATTCAATTATAACGGAATAAACTTTCTGCACGTAGCATCGCTAGGCTCTTTTCCAGGGCCAAAGTGAGTCTGGAAGACCCACTTTAGGCAAAAAATGCATCGCACAGCGCGATCCTCAATTGAGGCATTTGATGAACACAAAAATTAAGGGTCCGTGATATGTGCCGGTGTACTATAGTTAGTATAGATAGTAACTAGTACTAATTGGTAGTGGTTAGTTCTAGTTAGTTCTAGTTAGTACTAGTTAGTACTGGTTTGTGCTAGTTAATACTAGTTAGTTCTATTTAGTACTATTTAGTACTATTTACTACTAGTTAGTACTATTTTGTACTAGTTAATACTAGTTACTTCTATTTAGTAATATTTAGTATTATTTAGTGCTAGTTTGTACTAGTTAATACTAGTTAGTACTAGTTAGTATTGATAGTACGATAATTATGTAGAGATAAGAACAACGATATGATAAGCGACCTTATCATAAGCTCACCATTAGGCACTCATGATCTTGCATGATATTTATTTGTTAACAAAAAATATCAAGTTAATAAGCTTGATGGCTTATTCGTGATGAGCTTTTTCGCTTACCAAAACCCATGTGATCATATCAACAAATCAACGTCGTATAATCATCTCAGTAGTCAATGGCTCTGGTGATGACAACAAGATAATATATTCAGTATAAATAAATAAATAAATAAATAAATAAATTCAGTAAAAATGCAGTAAATAAATTCAGTAATTAAATTCAGTATTCAGGCAGCATTAACATCATTGCGGGACTAAACGGAGCAGCAGAGTTCAGTTTATTTCTTTGGTATCTTTCCTGCGGCCGCATTTGTGCAGAACATACAATTTCATACGAAATAAAGGTTCTCCATTAAAATTTCTTAAGTTAAGAAAAGAACAATCAAGTGAACTTCACGAAAAGGAACGTCAAACAGACGCCAACGTTTTACATTTCGCCATATGACGCAAAAACTTTGATCACGAGACTTTGAACATCAATAATTTGAAAAATAATAAATAATTTTACAATAGATAGTCCGAAACTATTTTAATTGAAGAAATGGGAAACCGATTAAACAATCATTTTTACCTGCTCATATGACTTATATTATTAAAAGGTATTTATAGTCCATCAACAAAATTGCTCACGTATCTTAATGTCATTAAATGAAGAACATGGCAAGGATGGACGCAATAAAAATGTCCTAATGAGATGCAAACAATAGCAGAAGAGAAGCACAAACTCGCTTCTTGGGGTAAGACTGGCGGCAGCAATGGAGTGGGAGGTGGGGGGTTGAGAGGGGTAAAGTGGGGGTCCGGCGCGTGGAGGGAGTGGGGGAGATGAGGTTATGCCTCGGGGGTGACGGCAGCCAGAGGGGGTGAGGGGGTGAGAGACGGCACTGGGGTTGAGCGACGGTAGTAGAGGGAGGGGGTGAGGAAGGACTTAGGGTCAGTGGCTGCAGCTGACCTCATTCACCCCTACACATCACCGGCGTTACTCACACTCATTCACAAATTAATAATTAAAACAAATTTATAATTTATTGCTGCCACTGATGCTGCCATACTCCTAATGATGACAGTGCGCGAGTATTATGCACTATCTATACACCATACACTACTTTATTCAGATTTAATAAATGCATTATTTTAAAACAATGTTTAACTGCTCGCCTGTTGAGGCGCAACGGGCACACAACAGGCGACTAACAGGAGGCTGAACGGGCGTACGAATGCTGAGAAAAAACGGTATTTGTTTTGAAACTTCAAATATATAGCTTCTGTTATATGGCTTCTGTAGTATATCTGTTATATGGCTTCTGTAGTATATCTGTTATATGGCTTCTTTAGTATATCTGTTATGGCTTCTTTAGTATAGCTTCTCTTATATGGCTTCTGTAGTACACCTGTTATATGGCTTCTTTAGTATATCTCTTATATGGCTTCTGTAGTATAGCTTCTGTTATATGGCTTCTGTAGTATAGCTTCTGTTATATGGCTTCTGTAGTATAGCTTCTGTTATATGGCTTCTGTAGTATAGCTTCTGTTATATGGATACTGTAGTATAGCTTCTGTTATATGGCTTCTGTAGTATAGCTTCTGTTATATGGCTTCTGTAGTATAGCTTCTGTTATATGGCTTCTGTAGTATATCTTCTGTTATATGGCTACTGTAATATAGCTTCTGTTATATGGATACTGTAGTATAGCTTCTGTTATATGGCTTCTGTAGCATAGCTTCTGTTATATGGCTACTGTAATATAGCTTCTGTTATATGGCTACTGTAGTATAGCTTCTTTTATATGGCTGAATTGCTATGAGACATTCATTGTTCTGAGTTTAATTATTTTCTATTACATGTCATTAATTTCACGTAATTATGAACATCATGGCAAATAACTGAATTCCTGGCGGTAATATCTACCAACAATTGAATCTTAATATAAACTATGTATTTATCAAGTAAGACATATCTATTTTATTCAACTGTGATAATAACAGTAATTAGCTCAATTTGTGGCAACATATATCGGTAATTAGTCTAATCAATGGTGATAATAACCTATAATTACGTTGATTGCCGAACGGTGCTTCCTGGATGTTCAAAAATAAAGCTTTTAGACACCAGCTCATTGACAATGCAAAATGGACAAATGTTTAGAAGGATAATAATCAAATATTGTTACAAGATATGTTCGCTCTACGCGTATCCTGAAGCGTTAATTACAATTCATGAAATGAATCCACCATGAAATGGCCAACTGAACATTTGATTTTATGCTGAAACTACATTGTTGATAAAAATATAAATATCACAATGAGAAGTGAAGTGTAAAAAATGAGAGGATGAGAGACGGAAAGAGTGAAAATGTAGGCATGAAATAAGGCGATATCGCTATGAGAGGAAGTATGCGTATAGCAACACGCGTCATGCGTATAGCAACACGTGTCATGCGTATAGCAACACGTGTCATGCCTATAGCAACACGCGTCATGCGTATAGCAACACGTGTCATGCGTATAGCAACACGCGTCATGCGCATAGCAACACGCGTCATGCGTCATCCAGTAAGGGGGGGGGGGTGTGAGTGTCCGCGTGTTATGCTGAGGTGTGCAAATTGTGGACGTGAAATGCAGCGCGTGTGGACAAACAGCACGAGAACTGAGCAGCAAGCGCTTGCACGTTCGCTCAAACACTGCAAAAACACATCAAACATCGTCACAAACACAGCAAAAACACATCAACTATCACCGCAAACACCGCGAAGCACATCAAACATCACCTCAAACACGGCAAAAACACATCAACTATCACCGCAAACACCGCAAAACACATCAAACATCATCCCAAACACGACAAAACACATCAAACATCACCATAAACACAACAAAACACATCAAATATCACCATTAACACTGTAAAACACATCAAACATCACCGCAAACTCCGCGAAATACATCAAACATCATCACAAACCCCGCAAAACACATCAAACATCATCACAAACACCGCAAAACACATCAAACATCACCATAAGTACAGCAAAACACATCAAACATCTCCATAAATACAGCAAAACATTAAACATAACCACAAAAAAAATTCATCAAATATCACCACAAACACAGCAAAACACATCAAACATCACCACAAACACCACAAAACCGAAACATTTTTACGGGGAAACTCAATAAAAATTTTTAATTTCTCAGCTAAAACGTTTATATGAGTCACGGTTCTCTAAAAACACCGAAAAATATCGTCAATAGTAGATTAATCAAGTCACGCATTTAAGGCAAGATGGAAAAAGAAAGTGGTTTCTAAAATAGCTTTTATTGACACTTGTTTGCTGCTTTTCAAAAAACAGGATCCGGTGATTTGATTTAGTTTTTAATAATAATCATGAATTTAATATAGTTTAATTTAATTTTTAAGTAATAATGACGGGCGACATTTGTCTATTCTGTTGATAAGTGATATTAGTCAAAGACAGCAGCTGTGTAATTTACTCATAATATAAAATCAAATGCATTACAACTATTTACTTGACGTCAGCGCTCAACATTACTTAATGTTAGTTTATAATAAAAAAATTTCATTCCGATTATTTATCGCCTTAAAATTACTGCAATATAAGTTAATCGTAACAATAATTTAGGCTCGAGTGTACAAATATATTAAAAAAAATTATGTGGCAGGAGATTCATGGCTTCCAATAGGACAATTTCTTCCACAAGGTGCATTAGATATAGCAACGGATTCCACGGGATTTTTCATCCTGAAAGAGCACCGTCGTCTCGTTTGTCATAAAGACTGATTCAGAATTCATATAAATTGCGTATAGATAAGCTGTTTGTGCATGAAAATCCTGAATTATTATCTTGATTTGCTGTACTCATGTCTTGTACACTGCCTTCGCACGCCAGAAAATAGCATAAGTAACAAAATAAATAAAAATACGAGAATCCAACAGAAGTAACCAGTACAAAAGTAACAATTATATAAATAGCAATACCAGCGATCATATTTACACCGAAACAAAGAATTTTATTTCTTGAATTCCTTTCAAGGCGAAGTTCGTTAACTGCCGCCGGCCGTCGGCGGTCAATAAGCCTTCCCGGACTTGAAAAAAAGAAGAAAAAAGCGGACATTTTTTCCATTTATGAGGAGCAGAGCCGGCGAACAATCTTTCCATTTATGAGGAGCAGAGCCGGCGAGCAATCTTTCCATTTATGAGGAGCAGAGCCAGCGAGCAATCTTTCCATTTATGAGGAACAGAGCCGGCGAGCAATCTTTCCATTTATGAGGAGCAGAGCCGGCGAGCAATCTTTCCATTTATGAGGAGCAGAGCTGGCGAGCAATCTTTCCATTTATGAGGAGCAGAGCCGGCGAGCAATCTTTCCATTTATGAGGAGCAGAGCCGGCGAGCAATCTTTCCATTTATGAGGAGCAGAGCTGGCGAGCAATCTTTCCATTTATGAGGAGCAGAGCTGGCGAGCAATCTTTCCATTTATGAGGAGCAGAGCTGGCGAGCAATCTTTCCATTTATGAGGAGCAGAGCCGGCGAGCAATCTTTCCATTTATGAGGAGCAGAGCCGGCGAGCAATCTTTCCATTTATGAGGAGCAGAGCTGGCGAGCAATCTTTCCATTCATGAGGAGAAGAGCCGGCGAGCAATCTTTCCATTTATGAGGAGAAGAGCCGGCGAGCAATCTTTCCATTTATGAGGAACAGAGCCGGCGAGCAATTACTCCCTCAAATTAATGACGTATAAGTCATGAAACTAAGGGAAACCATTAAAAATATTTTTTTATAACTGATAAAATATTATCACGCTTGACTGAGTGTAAAAATTTCCTCTCGGCGCTTGGGAAACTAAGATGAAAAAATAAAAATTCAAGATATCGGAGATTCATACAAAATAAGAAAAATTCATTCACTCATGAGAAGAAAGATTCATTCACTCGTGACCCTCAGGGGGGGCTTCTGACGCGTGTCTGTGCGCGTCAGAAGTCCTATGGGATTTCGCGCTCCTAGGGGGATTGTTCCTGAGCGCCCCACCGCTGAGCTCGCGGTGTCTGACTGCAGATCTCAGTTGTGGGGTTAAGTTATTATGTAGGTAGGATTCCTTACATTTCCCTTCTCTGTCTCTCGTGCGGGCGGCCGACGTCCCGGGTAAGCGACCTCTTGTTCGAGTGTCTTCGTTTCTGTTGCTTTTCACCTGTCCCTCCTTGTCACTTCGTCTCTTTGAGATGCTAACGCTGCTTCCTTCGAGCCAGCTTCGGTGGGCTGGACATCTGAGACTTTCCGCCCCTTGTGGGTGATGAATAATTGAGACCTTCCACCTCTATGGTGCTGTTCATCTTGATTTTCGGTGCGAGATAGCTAAATAGCTGAAGCGCTAGTAAACATTTGGCCACTAAACTAACTAACTAACTCATTCACTCGTGAGAAGAAAGATTCATTCACTCGTGAGAAGAAAGATTCATTCACCCATGAGGAGAAAGATTCATTCACCCATGAGAAGAAAGATTCATTCACCCATGAGGAGAAAGATTCATTCACCCATGAGAAGAAAGATTCATTCACTCATGAGGAGAAAGATTCATTCACCCATGAGGAGAAAGATTCATTCACCCATGAGAAGAAAGATTCATTCACCCATGAGAAGAAAGATTCATTCACCCATGAGGAGAAAGATTCATTCACCCGTGAGAAGAATGATTCATTCACCCGTTAGAAGAAAGATTCATTCACCCATATAGAGAAATATTAATTTTTCAATATAAAAAAAACAATGAATATAGAGGCCGAGCAGCAGACTTGCTTGCAAGAGGAATCGAGGCAGGGATATCGCTTCCTATAGGATTCCTAAGAATATCCCGTGCAGGGATAAAAGAAATATTCTCCCAACTGGGGCTCTAGGGAATATCCCCCTACGAACGATAAAGGAAATATCCCTGGCAGAGGACTGAAGAGATATCCCTCGTGAGGGATAGTAAGGATATCCCTAAACAGCTAGGGTCCGACGAACATTCCCTAGGAGGGATCCGAGGGAAATTTTCTACCCTCGCAGAGGAGTTCATTCCCTTCAAGTGGGGGACACGCGCCCCCCTAACCGGAAGGGGGGCTAGCTCATAGGATGTCGTCTGCATGTGTTTGTTTACGTTATAGTATATTTGTAGTATGTTTTATTATATTATATTGTATTGTTATATTATATTATATTATATTATATTATATTATATTATATTATATTATATTATATTATATTATATTATGTTTGTGCCAAAATTTGCTTATAAATATAGAGGCATAAAATTGATAGGCTCTTCATTTAGACATTTCCCTATACCTTAACTGTATCAGCTCATTGAGTAGACTGCGTATGTTCCATGAAATTTTGAAAAAAGAAAATCATGAAATGTACCGAATAGTAAAAAATAAATGTTTTTAACCTTTACGGAAAAATATGGAAAAAAAAAACAAATAAAAATGAAAAATCGAAATTGGTACCTTGGACAGAAAATTTTTCCGAAATTAAACAAATAAAAAATAATAATCTGTTGTCAGCGCGCTGACAACATAGATACAGAGCGCTGACAACAGAGATACAGCGCGCTGACAACAGAGATACAGAGCTGACAACAGAGATACAGCGCGCTGACAACAGAGATACAGCGCGCTGACAACAGAGATACAGCGCGCTGACAACAGAGATACAG